>NC_064922.1:862531288-862834318 GCF_023897955.1 Schistocerca gregaria
AATAAATCAAATCAAATAATTCAAAAAAAAGTGGCCATTTATGTCAATTTTGATACTCACAAATTGACCCATCAAAACCTATAGTGTTCTTACCGTTGACCTAAAAACATAAAATTTGGCACGTAGCAAGGTTTCACGGCACAAGAAAAAAAGCTCGGAGTATTGTTAATTAGTAATTATATCACACGAAAAAGTTTTTTATGTCATTTGTTATGCGACTTCAAACTTAAAACATTCTTGAAAGCCTTGGAATTTTCGGGACCGATATCTTGCCAGAATCAAGTGTCGATAAGAGGTAAAAGTCGTCGAGACTGCCGATTCGCAGGATGGATGAACTGCTGTAGATGTACTTAAGTTCGTCCAAAACTTAGAGCGCCAGTCCTTTTTTTTTAAAAAAAAAAAGAGATGTTTTGGAGTGCACAGTTTAAAAAGTACACCGTTGCGTTAAACGAATAGAATACTGTTGCTTCATTATTGCGTTGGTACCTGAGATACGAGTATTGGCCGTGTTACAAAATTACGCGTTGATCTGACTCCTACGATGTGTTGGAAGCCTTATTTGGACACTCAGGCAGCAGTGTTGAATGCCGGACATTTGCCACACTTGCCCCTTCGCCAGGTGGCTTGAGTAGCGACCCCTCAGGTAAGGGACGCCCTTCCTCGTACTATTTCTGCCCGCTTTCAAACCGCCATGTCCATATCTTTACTCGACACAACTACTACGTAAGGGACCTTCTTCTTCGACTTCTTGGCCAAATACAGAGCTCCTTTTCCGAAATGGAAATATTTATAACTTTTGGGAAACGAAAGCAATACCATCGATTACGTTAGTATGTAAATAGTTCTGCCAAGTATAAATATAGATTCCTCTGTCTGTACGGTAGCTTCCTTTCACGCTTACTGACTGCGATAGAAACAGTCCATCGCCATGGGACCACCAAGAAAGGAATGATGTAAACAGAATGCGAAAGTACACTAATCATTTCTTTTTTATCACAGCATTTGTGCCTGCTTTAATTACTACAACTGCATGCCCAAAAGACAACAAGGAAAGAAGAAATGGGTATGTGAATGTTTAAAAAGAAGAACGACATACTCCATATTAATTTGCTCTCTAAAATGCGAAATCCCTTGCGGCGAAACATTAGTTAATACAGTATAGCGGGACAATGTTCAAAACATGACTGATGATACATCCACTAAACGGAGATAAGAACGTCTATGTTTGACATGTCATCTAAAGTCGACGTACAATTTTAAAATGCCAGAAATAAGGAAATGAAGCAATACAGAATGCTATACTTGTAACGTACGTTGTTGTTCTACATTGTTTAGCTCTGGTATTTACAGAATCACAGAGAAAGCATCCTACGTTTTGGAGGGAAAAGCCGTAATTGTAATGATCTACACTACAACAGAAACAAGAAGCACAATTTAAGGAAAAATAATGTAATGTGTGTTCCAGCTCACAAGCGACATTGAAGCAGATAGTTCCTGTGACTTAGTACGGGCAGAGGTTATATTCGACAACCGGAATAAATTACTAACTGGCTCCTTTTACCGACCCCCGGTCTCAGATGAAACAGTTGCTGAACAGTTCAAAGAAAACTCGAGTATCATCACAAATAGGTACCCTACTCATACAATTATATTTGGCAGTGACTTCGATCTACTGTCCGTATGTTGACAAAAATACATTTTCAGACCCTATTGTATCTAGAAAACAACTTCCGTAATTGTTCTAAATGCTTTTTTAAAATTATTTTGAAGAATTAGTTCACGAGGCCGTTCAAATTGTTAATGCTTACGAAAATACACTTGACCTCTTAGCCATCCTGAACATCACGACGGATACAGGGATTAGTGAACACACAGTCGTAGCGAGGTTCAATTCCGTAACAAAGAAATTCACCAAAACTAAACGCGAAGTATATCTATTTATAAAAGCAACTAAAAATTCGGTTGACGTCTTTTCTAAGAGACAGTCTCCAATCCTTCCAAACTATGTAAGTGAAGACCAGATATGGCTTAAGTTCAAAGAAAAAGTATCAACAGCACACCAGAGATTCACACTAAATAAATTAATAAGAGGCGGAACTGATCCCCCATGGTACACAAAACACGACAGAAAGCTGCTGCAGGAGCACCGAAAAAGGCAAGATAAGGCAAGTATAATTTAGACGCACGCAAAATATCCAAGATTGGTGAAGTTTTACTGAGGCTCGAAATTTAGTGCGGATTTCAATGCGAGATGCGCTTAATAGTTTCCACAACGAAACTCTCTCTGGAAATGTGGCGGAAAATCCAAAGAGATTCTGGTTCTATGATAAGTAAACCAGCGGAAAGGCTCAGTAAGCGAGGAGGAGGAGGAGGAGGAGGAGGAGGAGGAGAAGGAGACAAGGGTCCCAACCCTTCGGAGAAGGTAAAATCGTGGCAAATGTCCGGCGTGGCTAATGTCCGCACACCGTTGTGTTCAGGCTGCGCTGCGCAGCCGCGTGAGCTGGTCCGTGATGTGGCAGTGGGGAGAGAGGGGCTGCGGGCCTCGGCTGCAGTGCAGTCTGTGAGAGTCGTGCGCCTGTGTGAGTGCGCGTGTAGTCGCTGGGAGGGGAAGAGGGAGGGAAGTTCCAGACACGCCGGAAGGGCGGGCTTCCCGCCAAAACCGCCGCCAGTCTGTCTGCACCTGCGGGGCTGCAACCAGACACACGGGCTTTCTCCCGCCCTGCTTCCTTCCGGGCCGCCACGCGTCCGTGGGAAGTCAATGGACCGGTCCCTCGCGCCGCGTCTTTATTCCTACTGCGGCAACCGGGTGCACACGAACAAAATTAAACACCCTGTAAATACAACGCCACGTTAACGTGCATTTCAGCTTCCCGGTGCAGTCGAACTGTAACACGCGTTACCTTCACGATACTCGATGTGCTTGAACGTCTGGCTTTCTTACGTGACTTGAAATCAAAGTTGCCTACGTACGCAGTTCGTAGTCTTGCGGTAGCGTTCTCGCTTCCCGCGCACGAGCTCCCGGGTTCGATTCCCGGCGGGGCCAAAGATTCTCTCTGCCTCAAGATGTGTCTTTCATCATCATCATTGACTTACAAGTCGCCGAAGTGGCGGCCGAATACCCCACATGGGGTCTCCCGGCCAACAATGTCGTACGATCATTTCATTTCATTTCAGAGTTGCCAACAGCGACGAGTTCACTTGCTGGTAGTCTTACTGTTTCGTGTTTGCCGCGGTCATGTACCTAGTCCAACATTAGGGCTTTGATTGGCAGTGAGCTCGAGGATTGGATTACGGGCGACATCTAGACGGTTCCTTATGATCACGTTATTAAGCATCTCCGAGATCGGTCAATAAATTTTGGAAGTACTCGGTAATATGGACAAGTTAATGAATGAATCGCAGAGGTGTCCCCTTTCCATCTCGCTACGGAAACTGCAGCACAAGAAAGACACAGTTGCGACCCGTGACCTTGTACACCAAGTGCTGACAACAGGCACGTCCAACCTGAAATTTTGCTCGGCCTCATTCTTTCCATTACTCTTTGTACAATGTGCCGCTTGTCACATCTTTATCTCCCTACGGATCTTTTCCTAACTGATTTCATTTCCGTCTACTGCTGATATCTCGTACCCCGTTCTTGTGGCAAGCCATAGCTAGTTGACGAGATCCCCTCGGAGCTCGTAGAATCGTTATTTTGGGCATACCATGTGTTCAGCCAAACGAAGAATCGTTCTATGAAGCTCAGACTGTGGTGTATTCGTTCCCGCCGCACTGAGTATCGAAATGTCTGAAGTGCAGACTAGGTGTACACTTAAAAATGCGGAACGCACGAATGTTGAGGGGCCTTGTCAGTCCTCAGGGGCAGACAGTACGACCGACAACACTCTTTTGGTAGTTCCGTGGCCGCCGAGAGCTGCATAGCGGTCAGAAGGGGTTGTAGCATCGCGCAGTGGCTGTCACTGTTCCCTCCGTGTCCTACTTTTCCATCGCAGAGCTGTCTGCGACTGGAGCGTCAGTACCCAGCTGGTGGAAGGCTATCGCGGGCAGGAACAGGTATAGTATGGTAGCATTCCTTTCAACTATTTTCCAGAGTCTTTTCTTCCCTTCAAGATTACTGCCAGTTCCCAATTCATGTATGTGCATGTCGACGTCCCAGGCAACAATACGACTACGTCACGGACCAAAGTCAAAGTCGACGTCTTGTTTTGGCAGGTTCAACACAAACACACCCTGCATTCTGGTCCAGACGTCGGGTCCGTGAGGTTACCTGGGTAGCAGTCATATGGTAGTGGGACAAGGATTCCAAGCACTTAATCTTCTCAAGCGGAGGTGGCCACCCATCTGAATACATTTCATGAGCATAGGCGTGCTACAAGTCGAGTAATCCTCTCCTTCACCCACGCAGGCGTGGGATCGCTTCCCGTAGTGAACTAGACTGAACGAGAGGTCTCTCATGTAATCCCGCAGACAAATCCTGCATTTTACTATGAGGTGTCGAATATGCACAACCCAGCAGTAAGGTTACCACGCCGAGTTGGTGCCTGTTCCTCTTTCACTTGCCCACTCTAACACGTTACGATTTCTACCTAACTTCAATGTTTAATGTTATTCATAATAACTAACACCAAAACGATTTCAAATGGCTCTGAGCCCTATGGGACTTAACATCTATGGTCATCAGTCCCCTAGAACTTAGAACTACTTAAACCTAAGTAACCTAAGAACATCACACACATCCATGCCCGAGGCAGGATCCAAAACGATTTAATTGGTCTACAATACACAGATAATTTCTACACTTATTCCTGTGGAACACTGAGAGTGGAGTACTGATTTTCGTCCCCTTTTAAGCTTCACATGCATACACAGCAAGAAATGGGAAAACTCGATTATTCACGTTTCTTAACAATCATGTGTCCGATCTCTTAACGTCGGCTGGCTAGCTGCAGCTTTAAAATTAAACAAATGTAAAGTTCTGAAGTGCAAAACTAGTATCCTATCACTAGCGGATTAATAACCCATAACTATCCAGTCAAGCCAAATAAAGTTCGGAGCAACGATATCTGGAGACCTCACGTGGAACGACCTCATAGGCTGAACTGTGAGAAATGCAAACGCCTTAGAACGACTCATTGGTGCGACAACTGCAGTGTGACGACGCACACAAAAGGCTCGTACGGCCCATACTTTAATGCTGCTCAAAGTGCGCGGCACCAGTATCAAGTTGGCCGGCCGGGGTGGCTGAGCGGTTCTAGGCGCTTCAGTCCGGAACTTCGCGACTACTACGGTCGCAGGTTCTAATCCTGCCTCGGGCATGGATGTGTGTGATGTCCTTAGGTTAGTTATGTTTAAGTAGTTCTAAGTTTAGCGGACTGATGACCTCAGATGTTAAGTCCCATAGTGCTCAGAGCCATTTGAACCATTTTACTATCATTGTCGGACTGGCGAGAGACATGCACAGAGAGAATGTTCACACACTTGTAGCCTGATTGACGCTAACAGAGCGCGAAAGAAATGCCGAAAAATTTCTGAACTGGAAGGCATGTGAAGGAAGACGCCCCACATCTCGCGAACAGCAGCTTGGAAAACGTCGGGTCGTGTTTCGGGACAGATAGACAAGCGTCACCCGCCAACCCGCTACGTAATTCTCCCGTAAATATCGCACAGTGGGCGCAAACCGTCATTCTTCCCACACTCTGTTAGAAAAAGGAGCGGTAAGAAATCCTAGCACTGTATGTAATACATCAAATTCCACATTTCTCGACTAGCTTTGGGACGAAAAGATAAAGCGAAAACTAAGAATCTCGAATATGGGAAGCAGTTCCGGAAAATTGCACGTCACGTTCAACACTAGACACTTTTCAGTTTGCCGATGTGGGGGAGGTGAGGGAGTCGTCACAGTATGCACTGCCTGGCTTCCACGTCCCCCCCCCCCCCCCCCCCCCCCCAAGGTCAGAAAATATAATTTTAATAACAACAATAAAATAAATAAAATGGTTTAATGTAATCGTAATAATGTATTCACATCACAGATTAGCACAGTTTTATTCTTTTTTTTATCGCTCCCCTCTCGCATCTGCGCCTACATATACTTACAGTGTACAGACCTGTGGTCACAATTTTACCGCCGAGAGAAATAATGGTAACAGTCAACATACACTTCGATTTTGTATCTTTAAATTTTATGTACATAGTGGTTCATCCAGCGTATAGAAAAGAACACCTTTTTGCGAAATTAAAAGCAGGGGCGTCAACATTAAAACTGTAGCCGGAATTCCACTATTACACGCTGAGGAGACAAAAGTGGAAAAAAGTACATCGATCGTCTCTACAACAGGGAGGAATTCTCTGGCGAAGTGATGAAACAAGAAACGAGAGTCGATATGGAACACACCCGAATCCAGTATAATAATCAGAGCGTAAGGGAGCTTTGAAAGGCTTACGATTAAATAAGGCGTACGACATGGATAACCTTCCACCGGAATCAGTGGGGAAATGGCAACCAAAGACTATTCACGTTGGTGAGCAGAATCTATGAGACTAGGGACATAGCATCAGGCTTTCGGGAAAATATCATCCCCACAGTCCCGAAGACAGCAAGAGCAGCTAGGTGTCGGAACTATAGCACAATCAGCTTAACAGAGCATGTATCCAAACTGGTAAGAAAAACAACATACACAAAACAGGAGAACAATACTAGACGTCTTTCAGATAACAACCAGTTTGCCTTTCGGAAAGGGAAGGGCACCAAGGAGCGAGTTCTGACATTGAGTTTGATAGTGGAAGCAAAACAAAAAAAACTCGAAACATGTTCATAGGATTTGTCGAGAGAAAACAAGAGTAAACTATAGGGAATGACGGTTAATGTAGTACAATATGTACAAGAACCACGACGGAAAAATAAGAGCTGAAGACCAATGACGAATTGTTTGGATTAAAGGGGTGTAAGTCAGTGATGCAGTGCTTCGCTTGCACTGTTCATTTATAAATCGAACGAGCAGCGACGGAAATAAAATAAGGGGTCACGAGTCGGAGTAAAATTCAAAGTGAAAGCACATCAATGATAAGACGGCATTGCAATCCTCGGTAAAAATGAAGAAGAATTACAGAACCCCGTAGAATGCAATACACAAACTGCATAATGAGTACAAAAGATGAAACGAGAGTAAACCAAAGAAATGAGGAATAGCGGAAACGAGATAAGTGATAAACTTACTCTTAAAATTGGTGAAACAAGGAGAACATAAATATCAGACTCGCACACACAAAGAGGGCATTCCTGACCAAGAAAAGTGTGCTAGTATCGAACATAGTTTTTTGTTTATGGAAGAAATTTCTGAATATATGCATACGGGGAACAACATTGTACGGCAGCACATCGTGGACTGTGTTTGAGATGTGGCACTACACAAGGATGTTGAAAATTAGTCGTACTGATAAAGTAAGGAATGAGGTGGTTCTGAGCAGAATCCGTGAATAATGGAACATACGGCGAACGCCGACAAGAACACGAGGACAGCATTAAGGGACATGTGTTAGGACATAATGGACTTAGTCCGTCGTACTACCGGCAGGTGCATAGGATAAAAACTGTAGGACGAGACAGGGACTGAGTGAGGCACGTCAACAAATAACTGATTGTGGGCGCTGCATAGTAGATCAACTAGTGGCGGCTCGCATGAAGCCAATCAGTGTCACAGAGGAGAGAGTTTATTTTTATTACCAGCTGCATAACAAAGGTTTAGGTACTCCTCAAATTTTCAGGTGAACATTTTTAAAACTCACTCTTCCTTTGAGCTGCAATTCCTTAGAATCTTTGCTGAAACGATTTACTAAATACTGCTTTAAATAAATTGTTATTACCATATTAAAAAAATTTGCAGCAATCATTACAATCGCGATCATTTGTGGGATTTCGTAACTCAATCAGACAATGGGACCAAACTGCTGAGGTCATCGGCCCCTAGGCTTACACGCTACTTAACCTAACTTAACTAACTTACCCTTAGGACAACACACACACCCACCCTCGCCCGATGGAGGACTCGGACCTCCGACGGTGGGAGCCGCGCGCACCATGGCAAGGCGCCCTAGACCTCTCGGCTATGTAACTACTTTAACTTTTCCCCCCTCTCTGTTATCTCTCAGGAACTTTCTTCAAATAAAAGTTGACACTACTGATACTTGGATTATTTAAAATTATTTTTGTAGAAATTAAAATAATATTATATGAAATTATAACACAGGCACTAGCCACTGGTTCTGTCTGAAAACAGACACAAAAAAAAAATAAAAGGTCATCACATGAAAGCAACCTACAGGTGATCTTTTACTCACTTTTCTGTAACATAACGTCTGCGTAGACGAAGCGTACTGATTTCTTGCATGCGTAACATTCAGTTCTCTGTACCACAATAGCTACATATTTTCATGGAGCTCGATAAACATTTTTGTTTCTTGCCTGTGCAGCAGAGGTAATTATTATCGTTCTCGTCTTGTAGTTGCACAGGGAACAGCACGTTCTCTCGTTTCTGGGTAATTGATGTTCCATATCCAGCTGAACAAAATCTTCAGGAATATGAAATGTTACAATACCATTGAACGAACTTTGTGGTAAATTGATGTCGTACAAACGATTCATCAAATTATTTACGAACTTTATGTGGTAAACTGATGTCGTGCAAACGATTCATCAAATTATTTTCATTGAGTTTTTGTGGGATGGAGTTCAGAAAATCCAGTCCGATGATATGCTTTGACGTCTTCCTTAGGCTTTCATAAATCGCTTGGGAGTACAGAGCTGACACATCTAGAATTCTGAAGACACAGCTAAAGGCCGTCTAGTTGCACGACTCCACGAATAAACCGAACACTTTCTCATCTACCGATTCAATGCCACTTTTGGTATTGTTGTAATACCCAATGAAGGCGGGTTTTTTGGATATGGGGTTAATGCCCCTGTCGTGTTGCACTGAAATACAGTACAACTGCCCCAGTTTGTCTCAGGTACATAGCGAATGTACAATATTTGCTGAAGCCAATCAGAGCCGAGTCAACAGATCTGTTTTTATTTGCAAGGGACTCTTTTGGTACCACCTTTTTTATTTTTCTTCAAGTTGTCTACCGTTGTCAAGCCTTTCTTTTTCAGTTCTTGCAATAGCTCTATCGAAGAGTACCAACTTTCAGTACTAATGTTCACGTTGGTATTGAAAATAGGTGTGCACAATCTAAGGTCAGCTTCCACTGGTACCGACTTCCTTCTGCCCTATTGACCCAAACCAGATCTATCGGATAATTTTCCCGTGCACAGATATATACTATAGGCGTAACAGGTTCTAACTAACAGGCACCGCATTTTCAATCCATATTTACCAGGTTTATTTGGGATATAAATCTTGAAAATCCTCTAAACGGGATAACAATTTCATCGGCAGTTGTGTTGGTCCTAATGAATAATTTTGATGACTTTTGATCACAAACATTCCTAAGCACTCTGAAAAAGGACAGGCTGGATCAGGTTCCTTTCGGGCACCGCAAGCACTAAAACTTTCAAAACGGAGTGCCAATAATAAAGACGTAAATCAATTCTTGGACATTTAAGTCCTGAATAATTCTAGCCCGGAACCATCTGTTGCGAACAATGGTAGTACACTTGCCCGATTGGATTCAAAGACAGCAGGGCATATCAGCAGTGACACGAAACCTTTCGGTTCAATTCGATTTATTTCTCTAAAATCTGGATCATTTGGATAATTACGACGTAAATCATCATGATTCTTAGTTGTTCCGGTTAGAATTATATTCACAATCACTAAAAATTATTTGACATGACTCCACTGGAATAAGATACTTGTCTTGCAGCTGGTTGTTGCTCTAGGCAAGCGAAGAATGTTGTGTGCCAATTTCGAAATTGGGTTGTAACTGCCCACGTGTACTCAATTTTCCCATAACAACGATTTCGACCCTTCACTGATGTCGCAACGTCACGCTCGTCGTATGCTATTTTGGAGCTTTCGGATTTAGTCTTGGTCACTGGGAATATAGTCACTGTCATCATGATAAGAGCTTAATTTAGAAAATTCTGGCGAATTCTGGTTTCAACGTCTGAAAGCACACTGTCAATTTCGGCCTCATCACCATCTTCTTCCAGCCGTAAAGACAGAATCGATACTGATTCAGGATGATTAACACGCATCGACTAGGAACTTGTCAATTGTGATTCATTATCTGACCTCCAAACAAAATTAAAATCGAAAGAAACTCGCAAGGAAAGCCAAAGCTTGCAACAGATATCTCGAGTTCTCCACTATTGTAGCGCCATCAAGACCAGCCACGAATCTCAGGGGCTCGCTAGACTGAAAGCCTAACGTTATTAGACTGTTGCTTGCACACGACGTCATGGTACACAGCAGCGCGCTCACTACGCCGTTGCCGGAAGATGACAGACAGCGCAAAAAGTACCGTCTACAAAGATTCAAAACTTGCGTAAGAGCCACACGGACTCGGGTAGTGAATTAAGGGTTAAATTCGTGGTGGTGGCGGTGGCGGGGGAGGAAGAAAAAATGTCGTGTGACGAGGGCCTCCCGTCGGGTAGACCGTTTGATTTGACGCCCCTTCGGCGACGTGCGCGTCGATGGGGATAAAAAGATGATGATTAGGACAACACAACACCCAGTCCCTGAGAGGAGAAAATCTCCGACCCAGCCGGGAATCGAACCCGGACCCTCAGGATTGACATTCTGTCACGCTGCCTACTTTTCTTTTTTTTTGTTCGGCTTTGTTCGTTGCGTCTGCTCGGGGCGGACGTCGTAAGGCATCGATTGAAGTTCGTTGTTGATCGATTAACTCAGTTTTTTTTATTACAGAGGGCACGGAACCCTCTGACCGAACACGCTGAGCTACCGTGCCGGCTATCCCACTCAGCTACCGGGGGCGGTGAGAGAAGTGAGGACTATGACTATCCGATATTCTCCTCCCTCGCCTCTCAGAAGCGGGCCTGGCTGCTACAAATATCTGTCTTTGCCAAGAACTTTACAACGTGTAGATGAAGTAGGCACACAGGAACCTGCGAAAATCCTCCAGAACGAATGTGCCCCACTCCACATAAGACTGGGCATTATTTAGTAAAAAAGAAGCAATGGGATTGGGTTGAAAAATGGCTCCGAGCACTATGCGACTTAACTTCTGAGGTCATCAGTCCCCTAGAACCCAGAACTACTTAAACCTAACTGACCAAAGGACATCTCACACACACCCATGCCCGAGGCAGGATTCGAACCTGCGACCGTACATTATTTAGTACTAGCCACACTTTTCACAAGGATATGTACCATAAGCTGTCATTCTGGAGCCATCTTCCGTACATAAAATGAGAACAAGATATGCGGTACAACAAGCAAGAGGCTGGTCATGCGTATTCCACGATGAGATGCGGGGTTGTGGTACGGGTATGGAGTCACGCAGTCGTGATGAGTCCCCCCCTCCTGGGGCCCCAGTCGACCCTGGTCTGCTGCACAGCCAGGGGAACGACCACACCAGCGGACAAAGAGCGCCGGCCAACTACCTGCAACCGGCCGCCACGGCTGCCAACCTCGCCGTAAACAAAACGACGCGCAAGGCCGCAACCTTCTCAACCTGTTACAGAAACAGAGGCAGCCACCCAAGAGCACGTCAACTGCAACACGCAAAGCAAAGTCGCGTAATTGCTACACACTCGTCATAACCAAATCAATAGTTATGCGAGACCAATGGTTAAACCAGCCTTGAAATAAGCACAAATTTATCGCTTGTTTCTGACACTAAAGATGGATCATACTTGAGACAAAGTATTTATCATTGTCTTAAATTTGTATCTGATGATTACAGCAATTCGCAACATGATATACAGGGTGACACAGAATAACGGGAATGAAACTTCCTGGCAGATTAAAACTGTGTGTCGGGTCCCGAGTTCGAGTCTCGGTGTGGCACACAGTTTTAATTTGCCAGGAAGTTTCATATCAGCGCACACTCCGGTGCATAGTGAAAATCTCATTCTGGAAATAATGGGAATGTTTGAAACCAGTAGTTGCAGCCATGGGCAGGTGGCAGCACTACGGGTTCGTGAGAGCGAGTAAACAGTCCGCCATTTCAGTAATCATAGATCAGTGGAACGGACAACAGCGTGCGTTAGCCATAAAAATGTTTTATAAAAAGCGCAGAGGGAGTTTCGACGTTTTTATAATTTAGGACGCCATGATGACGTTCCGTCGAAATATGCTATAAAATATTGGATTAATGCCTTTGAAGAGACTGGATCTGCCGTGAAGAACAAACCAACAATACGACCAAGAACTGTGCGTTCTCTGGCGAACATTGATGATGTACACGAGTCTGTGTCACGGAACCTACGGCGTTCAACTCACGACGAAGCAGCACTGGTTGGAATGTCCCGGGAGAGTGTTCACAGAATCCTTCATCTTGATTTAAAATTTCATCCGTACAAACTACAGATGGTGCAACAATCGAAGGACAACGATTACTGGTTGTGATTAGGATTCTATCAACAAATAATAACAAAAATAAACACTGACGATAAACTTCTAAACAAATTGTGGATGTCAGATGAGGCACATTTTCATCTCACAGTTTATGTGAATAAGCAGAACTACCGTTACTGGGCACACACAAATCCTAATGACGTTAGTAAAGTGACAGTACGTTGTGGTGTTCCATCATATGGGATTATCGGACCGGTTTTCTTTTTTTCGCAAACGAACAGCGAAACACAATAACTGTCAATGCCGATCGTCACGTAGAGATGTTACGGACTTTCGTTACACCTGCATTGAACAACTTTCCAAACGTTCAAGATGCCTTGTTTCAACAGAAGGGAGCGACATCACACACTGCACAGCAATCAGTGGCATATGCGAGAAAATTGTTTGGCAACCGTGTGATCTCACGCTTCGGTAACATTCACTGGCCCCCTAGATCGCCAGATTTATCCGTTTGTGATTTTTTCATGTGGAGCTACCTCAAGAGCAAAATCTACACGACTCGAGCAAGAACCCTGGATGAGTTAAAACAAAGAATTCGGGACGCAGTTCACAGTATCCCAGCTGAGATGATGTGTTAATGAAGAATCTACACAGCAGATTTCACTGATGTATTCCCACAGGAGGATGCCAGCTAAACGACACAACTTTTAAAAAATGATAAATTCATCAATGTTTCATAAATGGCAAAGTTGTGAGGTTTCATTTACAATGAATGCAATTTCTTTCCTTCATCACTTCTAGTTTTATTGGATTGGGGAAATGTTCCCGTTTTTCTGTGTCCCCTGTACAACAGGGATTAAACAAGTTAAAGAGACGGTATAGATGGGTCTTGAACTGAAAACTAGAAAGTTATCTTCATGATGATTCGTCTTAATATGCCTTACGCTAGCTAGTACTGAAATTTCCTTGAAATGCTGGGGAAAAATTATTCGAGACACCTGGAATGTCTTTGTTTACACAAAAGTTGGGCATCTGCCGTAACACTGTTCATTAATTCTAAAGGAGGTACTGCTGTATCACGAGATGATGTTTCGGCCTTTGAGCACAGAAGCATTGGCAGGCCTACCAAAAAAGCATCGACGTAAAATTGTATGCAGTTCTGTGTACATGTGTTGCCTATTTCCTTCGAGAGCCACGCATTTCAGCAATACACTATTATTGTTTACTAACTCGTGGAACATATAGCCATGGAGCTACACCGGACTGCTCTAAACTCAAACTTTCACCTCTAACAGAGCAATGTGTCAGTGCCGTGTTGATGTTGAAGACGGAGCTGCTGTTACTGCTGCTCCCCCCGCCGCTGCTACACGTCCTTGGTCGCCTCTCCTGCGCTGTTTTGTTCCGGCCGGTTCGTCGACCAGGCCGGATGAACGACCCGGCGTGGCGCGAAGCGTCTCCCGCGCGCGGGAACTCTTCCCGCCAGCTCGCCGAGCTCCGGCGGAAATAGCCGAGCGGCGGCGGGAGCAGTGCACCCGCGGCTCGGCCGCAGAGAGAGAGCTGGTCTGATGGGTATTTAACCCCTGTGTTCGAAGGACCGGATCTGTCTTGATCCCTGCCTTCTGTCTGATGATATGTGGTAACAAAATGATGGGATGATAGGGTCATGAGTGTATGTAGATGTTTGTTGTTTAAGTTTAAGTGAGTGTTATGATGTTTTTATTTAATTTTATTTTTGTTTTGTATACTGTTTATCGTGGTATGTTGTAGTTTCTGGTGTTTGTCGTGATGGGAAATCTCGTTCTTGGGTCGGGTGGATTTTGTCCCAGATTTCTGATGAGTGGGTGGTTCGAATCCGTGGTTTGGTGGAAAAACTTTATGGACTTTCGTTGGATGATTTCCGGGATATTGAGTATGTTATGATTTGTGTATATGTCTCGGTTTGTCTGGTACCGGCTAGCAGCGGAATGCGCCGCCACTGGCGCCAGACGCCGGGGCGAGCTTTAAAAGGAGACGCGCAGGAGCAAGAAGACGGCGAGGCGTTGCTGCATCTCGCCTGCGAGGCACAAAAACTGCGCCCAGGCACGCCGCACAGAGGCAGGAGCTGCTCCGGGGATTCCCGGGGCTCTGGAAAAGCCCGGCCCGGCCTCGCCTCTTACGTGCGGGCCGCGGCACTAAGGGCTCTGCTATGCTCCTGATCTCTCGAGAGCGAACAACGGACATCTGCCATACTCAATTAGTAATAAATGAGGACCGGGAATGTTATCAAATTATAACTTTATCTTTCACAAATTAAGTACACAACAAAACATCATTACATTCTCTATCGTTTACATAAAAAGAACTGAATGTCCGACAGTTGTCGAAAACAGTGGGAACAATAATTTTCATTGGATTTGAGAGCTTACGTAACGTGCATGCGTCAGTGACGTTTATCACTGCCTGACATCTACGTAGCATGCTCCGTATAAGTCTACAGAGATCCCCCTGTGGTATCCGTTCCCACTCTTCAGTGACAGCCCATGAGGGTACTTCGAGAGTCTGTGTTGGAACAAGACGACCACGAATACGTATGCCAAGGGTATCCCGCACGTGTTCCATTCGGTTTACGTCTGGACTCACAGCTGCCCAGTCCGTCAAATCAACGACCAGGCATCGCAAGAGATACCTACTGACTCCCGCCGCCACATGGGTCCTGACATCAGAAGGAATTCAGGTTCACCACCGAATGCAGCAGCCACCACACGGTCGAATAGGATTTGTTTGATGAACTGCCTGGCGGTAAGGCGACCATGGGCAACACGAAGATGCATAAGGTTGTCAACTCTGAAGCCTCCCTACAACATCACAGAACCTGGAAAATCTGTCGATTTCCCTGACAACATTTGCCAGGTACCGGGTCACCACGCGTCTCCGCATACGAATACGGCCATCACCTTGCGTCAGAGGTTATGTGGACTCGCCCGTGACTAACACATTTCGCTACTGACGAAGTTGCCAGCTGACATGGTAACGGCAGAACTGAAGGCGAGCTGAAAGATGTTGGCTCCAACAGGGCATCTGAGTGGTAAGGTCCTTCTCGTAACGTGTTCATTACAGTCTGATCGGACACGGCGGCTCCAGTGGTTGTTCTCAAACCGTCTTGAAGTGCTCTGGCGGTATGCGTATGACGCCGTAACGCAGAGACGGCCAGGTACCGGTATATACATGGGATTGTAATGCGTCAGCGACGTTGTCCAATTCACCTTGTAGCGTGTCCACAATTTAAAAATTACAAGTGGAGAGGCACTGCCATTTGCTGCAACGTGACAGAAATTCCAGCATTTCTGGATCAAAGAAACCGCTGTTGGAACTTGCACTACATTAAGATGTCGCATTGCATGTGTTTGGTTGAATACACTGTCCACAAATGTCATCTGTGCAACTCACTAGAAAACGCTGGGACTGGGACACCGGTACTCAGCCGGCCATCGTGACCGAGCGGTTCTAGGCGCTTCAGTTTGGAACCGCGCGACCGCTACGGTCGCATGTTCGAATCCTGCCTCGAGCATGGATGTGGTCCTTAGGTTAGTTAGGTTAAAGTAGTTCTAAGTTCTAGGGGCTGATGACCTCAGATGTTAAGTCCCATAGTGCTCAGAGCCATTTGAACCGGTACTCAACTCCTCCTGTGGGATCATATGACGCTGTAATGCGTAACACAGCTTATATCTGGCGAATGACTTTAATTTTTGTCTGCTTTAAAAGCGGAGATCTGAAGGTATGCAATAGGACCAAAGGCACCCACTGTATCAAAACAGATTTAACATACAGGGCGTTGATACACGTCTTCCCCAAACCCTTTGGAACAATGTAGTTCGAAAGTCTGACGTTGTAATTCAGCTACACAAACACTTAGAAGACAGGTTTTGGGCGGAATGATCGTGTGTTGGAATGATACCGTACGACGAATAGCAATCAAAGTAAAACAGAAGGAATGGAGTGTACTGAAATTACGCGACCAGAGGGAATCAGATTATCAAATAAGACGCAGTTTTGCTGCCGCCGTCGTATTTAGCGCACAGCGACCATAGTAGTAAGGGGACAGAAATTAGGACGCGCTCTGAAGCGTACAGACGGTGATTTTCGCTCGCGGGCGACCATCTAACAGTTTAGTACACGGGCTGCTCCCCACACAGCGTGTTGCGGACACCCTCTGGCGGCGCGCTGCCTCTGCACCGAGAGAGAACCGCTGTGACAGAAACTGCATTAACTCTCTCGACACGTCCGTTCGCAGCGTCACGCGTCGCTTCGTCTGATACATTGCCAGTAGAGGAAGTCACACTCTGTTACCTGTATCATGTGAAATAGAAAATAAACGAAACTCGCGCATATGCAAAATCGGAAGAGGTATGGGATTGGAATGAAGGGCCCTCAGCAGACAGTGGGGAGGAATGGGCGTTGGAGTTCCTCAGGGTGCCGTGGCAGGACCGCTGCTGTCCATGAGATGTGCGGTGTAAAACTGACGTGGCGGCTGAAGTCTGCTGTCGTAAGCTTTTCACAGTTATGTACAGGAGATAACATCGTTACAAACTTGTCACGACAGACACGCACATTTGTCGATAATAACTGCCCGGTGAGAAGATTCACACTGACTCTAAATCATGTATGCGCGTAAATAGACAAAAAGAACCGACATCGTTTGACTAATCAGTTTGTGACAAGCCAGTAAAATCGGTCGCAGTCGTAAAGTTCCTAGGAGTATCTGTCCGGTGTGATTCAAGTTAATAATTAATTACCTAACTGTGCTTAATTCCATAGTACTAGACGAAATACCCTACCTGAATAACGTTTTGTGGATCATGCCTGCTTTTTATGATTGTCAGAGGCCGTCTTCTGTTCCAAGTAGGCAGTGGAGCGAGGACTGCGTGTCAGAGGGCAGACTAAGGTTTTCAAAAATTTATTAAAATAAAAATTAATTACACCTTTCTAAATTTTCGTCCAAGAGGACGAATTAAAAAAAAAACTATGAAGTTAAAATTTTTCACAACAGCCTTTACTTCGAACCACTCGAATTTAAAAACCTAAAATTAAAAAACTTTCACAGTAACAAATTTACACTACAAAAAACTCTTGTAAAATTTCAAATTTTTATGACACGAGTAAAGGCAGATTTTTTTTTTAAATTACAGGCTAATCATTTAAAAAAACTCCATGAGTAGTTCCTAAGCATTAAACAATATATTTCTAAGAGACCATTTACGCACGTTGAATGCCAGTAAATATTCGAAACTTATGATACAATAAAATTCAATGGCAATGGTTTAAATCATGGTAAAGTCCAAGGCTCCGTACGAGTCAGGCAGTTTCCTATGAACGAACCTCTGTCAACACAACCAGGCGACACCCTGTCCGCTGCACTTAGACGTGCAGTACTGCTGACAGCCGGGGTTCTCCAGGCGATGCCGACTGACACCGGACCATTCCAAAGCCAAACATTTACTGGACCTCCAGTGTCCATCCAGCACCTCGTAAGTCAGACATTTCTTTACACAATCTCAGAAGAGAAACAATTATCACCTGGAAAGCAAACGGCTCACAACCAATAACGACCGTGAGTTCCCAGTAACAAGAGAATTACAGCATTAACAAGGACTTCATCGTTCTCGACTTCACTCATCATAGTAATCACACGACGGTGTTCGTGATCAGTTAAGCACACACAGAATACTAGTATCATTACGTAAGCTCTTACGTACGTAATACACAGTATTAAATCAAAGCCCTAGCTGCTAGCACCAACCCGTCCCAGATTTCTATGTCTTTATGCCGACAAGTAGTACAAGTTTTCGGAGTAACAACACCTTTCCCCATACACACAGTAGCATAATATGCCTATCAGACCAACAAATGTAAGCAATAGTCTGAAAGTCAGGAAGAGTACATGGCGAGACAGGAACAATATTAGGCGGATACCATCAGATACTGTCAATTACTCGATACCACCACCCCCATCGGCGTTAAGACTCACAGAATGAATAATTGGTGCACTTCTAATACGCCGGTAGCTTAAGTCATCCAGTGCCTGACGTTTATCAACACAGCAGAAACACTGGATGTAGGCATGTTCAAGTTAACGTGTTACTCCTATAAGGACGCTCACTAACCTCAGTCTTCTCCGTCTCAATTACCAACTACAGAACGTCTGCACATAGAGGTAAAGCCACTAATCCAGGTAACCACTGGCGTCGTCCAAAACACAAACCAGAGCTATTCGCCCATTCGACTTCCCACTGGCCGGCGCACTCACTCCCTTTGCAACTCCCGAAGGCACCACCAGCACCAACCAAGGAGCGGACAATTCACAGACCTGCCACTCGTCGGCACAGATCAAAGGGGTGGAGCCAGACTCCTCAGTGACCAAACGATACGAGCTAAATTTGTGCTATTTCTTTACTCATACTCTATTAGGACAAATAACCTCCCTTCGTCAGCATCAATGTCCAATTACATTAAATTCTATATTTTTTTCAGTGTATAAATTTTATTAAGCTTTTACAGTCGACTGAACTATGACGGCAGACAACAAGAACTCATTGTCTTGACACATTATCATTTCTTTTAAATGACGACAGCAATAATAATTATCGATATTTTTTTTAGATCTCTTGTGAATTCTTGTAACAGACTCTGAGAGAGTGAATATCAAAACCTGTGAAGTAAGGGTGAATCGACACACAGCAGTTACCACAACACTGTTATGTGAAGTTAAAAAGCGTAAACGGCCGACTGATGCTCCTCGAACACGTATGTCAAGTGTCTGTATTTACACATAAAAGCTGCATGCAGTTGATGGCAAAGACCACGAAAATAACTAAGCAATCGCAAAATATGTTCGCGCAGCAAATTTACGTTTACAAATAAAGTGATTTGTTAACTTGTCTACCAAACACACAATAATATCACTTACCTGCAGATGACAAGTTATCGGAATATAACAATGTGAACTGGCTCGTACAGAACGCAACGTTCTGTAAAATAACGCAATAATCACAACATATCTAACCTTTTTTGTGTAATTTCATTGTTACACTGAAGCGCCAAAGAAACTAGCATACAAATTCGTACTCAAACACAGAGATATGTAAACAGGCAGAATACGGCGCTGCGGTCGGTAATGCCTGCACAAGACAAGTTCTGCTGCATATCAGTTACGGCTGCTACAATGGCAGGTTATCAAAATTTAAGTGAGTGTGAACGTGATGTTACCGTCGGCGCAAGAGCGATGGGACACAGCATCTCCCGACGTAGCGATGAAGTGGGAATTTTGCCGTACGATCATATCACGAGTGTACCGTGAATTTCAAGAATCCTGTAAAACAGCATGTCTTTGGCATCGCTGCGACCGGAAAAAAATCGTGCAAGAACGGTACGAACGACGACTGAAGAGAATCATTTAGCGTGACAGAAGTGCAACCTTTCCGCCAATTGGCTCTGAGCACTATGCGACTTAACTTCTGAGGTCATCAGTTGCCTAGAACTTAGAACTACTTAAACCTAACTAACCTAAGGACACCACACACATCCATAACCGGGGCAGGATTCGAATTTGCGAGCGTAGCGGTCGCGCGGTTCCAGACTGAGGACATTAAGGACATCACACACATCCATGCCCGAGGCAGGATTCGAACCTGCGGCCGTAGCGGTCCTAGACTGTAGTGCCTAGAACCGCATGGCCCATCCGCCAATTGCTCCAGATTTCAATACTGGACCATCAACAAGTGTCAGCGTGCGAATCATTCAACGAAACATCATCGATATGGGCTTTCGGAGCCGAATGCCCGTTCGTGTGCCGTTGATGACTGCACGACACAAGACTTTACGCATCACCTGGGCCCGTCAACACCGACATTGCACTGTTGACGACTGGAAACATGTTGCCTGGTCGGACGAGTATCGTTTTAAATTGCATCGAGCAGATGGACGTGTATGGAGACAACCTCATGAATCCATGGACCCTGTCAGCGAGGGACTGTTCAAGCTGGTGGAGGATCTTTAATGGTGTGGTGCGTTTACAGCTGGACTGATATGGGAACCCAGAATCGTCTAGATACGACACTGATGGATGACACGTACGTAAGCATGCTGTCTGATCACCTGCATCCATTCATGTCCATTGTGTATTCTGACGAACTTGAGCAATTCCAGCAGCACAATGCGACACCCCATATGTTCTGAATTGCTACTGAGTGACTCCAGGAACACTCCTCTGAGTTTGAACACTTCCACTGACCACCAAACTCCCCAGCCGTGAACATTATATCTGGGACACCTTGCAACGTGCTGTTGAGAGGAGATCTCCACCCCTCGTATTCTACATCTACATCTACATCTTACGGATTTATGGAGAGCCCTACAGGATTGATGATGCAAATTCCGTCCAGCACTACTTCAGACATTAGTTGAGTCCGTGCCACATCGTGTTGAACCATTTCTGCAAGCTTGTGGGGTCCCTACACGATATTAGGCAGGTGTATCAGTTTATTTGGCTCTTCAGAGTATAATTATTACCTAAAACATGTTTGAACTTTCCATAACTGAATACAAGTACCCTTCAGACTAGTATAAAGATGCAAGGTGCCGGGAATAGCAGTGTATTTAACACTAAATTCTTCTAGAATCTTCATATGGAAATGATGCTCTAAGCCCCCACTTTTCTAACTCCAAATTTTGCTGTTGCACATAGATTAAGAAGAAACGCGAACTGACTGTAATCGACCCGGCAAGTGGAGTAGAAAATAGTTTGGCACATGCAATAATTTAATTTGATAGAAATTAATTTTGCTACAGGAAAGTTTCATTATTGTAGTGAGAAATAAAGGGTTGGTTTACCGATCCACAGAATGAAAGTTCTGCCCAAAATAACAATCTGATTTATTGTGACTAAACTCAAAATAATAAACAAAAGACATGAAACATTTACAATACGTCAAATTGGATAAATAAATGCTGTGAAGGTGAAGTTGTCCATAAACTAGATTGTGACATTTATGACCAAGTGGTATCTGGAGCCAATTCCTTGAAACTCAAATCTTAAGAGAAACACCCAGACAACCCAATATTAATTGCTGCTACAGTAGTGAGAACTCAGACAATGAACACCCAAGGCAGAACCCCGTTAGAAAAGATGGGAACAGGCGCGCTCTGCTGAGCTCTGATTGTCACATAGCAAAATTCCCTGATTTGCCGGTGCTGCGGACATACATTAACAAGCTGTCTTGTTAACTGCAAGGACACCATCTGGCATACCGGAGGCGATGACTGGTTGCTTCGACGTCCCATCGTGGTGATGATAATGTCGCGAGTATAGCCCGAAACAGATTATCCTAGTCTGGTTGTTCCCGGCTAAAGACTTCCTAGCAACAAAAATGCGCCTCTGAGGAAGACGAAGAAGGCTCGCTACACAATCACCGACGGTACAGTGATTGATTTGAACAAGCGAAGTCACACAGTAACTCCGATAGAGTCAACTTTAGCCAAAACTGCTCAAGACAGACAACATAGGCCGCTTGTACGCAGAACGCTCAATTGCCAACTGTACTCGGAAACTTACGCTGAAGTCGAAACTTCAGCAACTTCGTCAGACAGTTACAATTAAATGAAAGCATATTAGACAGCCAACGGAAGGCAGGCTGTCCAGAGCAGCGAGAGCTCAGTCTTGTAACCTACTCCGACCGACAGGCGAGAGGCGACTCCCTCAAGAGCACCCGTACAAGCCGAACACGGAACGTTCCCGCTCCCACGACAGTGGCCGTGGTTAAACGTTCCAATCAGCAACTCGAAAACCGGCGGAAAATTCCCCTCTATTGCCGACGCAGTACTATTTCACATTGGAGATACTTGGCGCCAATTTCTGCGCAGATTTTGCTACGTCAAGGAGCTATTCCCTGAGCAAGCCAATCACAGTTATGATTTTGCGGAAAACGCGGGAATTTGCCCGCCAAGACTGCCTGGGAACCAAGTTATTCCCACGCCTCGCTGGTAGCCCGCCAGAAAGTGTTTTCACAAAGTTTCTGCGAAGTAACGGAATCTCTAGCCTAGCCGCTCCGTCAGGCCCCTGCGAGCGCGTCGCCCCTGCTCTTATGACAATGTCGGCGTCTGGAAAGCATCCACTCGACTCCCTCACACCCGTCGGCTTAACCCTTTCAAGATCAGCAGAACCCGCCTGTCACCGGACCATCCGGGTGACGAGAGATGCTGCGTGGGAAGTCCGCGTTTGAAGGAATAGCGACTTTTCACCGCATGCAATTAGAGAGGAAAATCGAATTACTCAGAGTAAGTGAATATGAGAGGGGGCTCATGCCACCTCTCAAAGATGCTGAGACGTGTTTGGCGGTTTATAAAGAACACTCGTTTGAATATTAGGCGGACGTGAAATCCCGTAATTTATTCTGCTGACACAGGTGTTAGTGGAGCTTCTACGGTAAGCCACGATTACCACTACGTGGAACTTCCGCCACCACACAGCTTGCTTAGTGAGAAACTCGCTAACATAAAATTACAGAGATTCCGTACGAAGCAGGTAAGTACTGCCGATCTGTCTTCCCGCGCAGCACGGATCGGGAAGGCGAGGAACCGACAATACACTGACGTTTCATCCGCACAGCTAGGTGCACTGTCCTGTGCGTTGTACTTGAGGCTGGCTTTCTGGCCGGGACGGGAAGCAGCGGCCAGCGCCACGGCCGTGGGCACTCAGGCAGAGCGCGGCGCCGCGGCGGCGGCGTCGCCGACCCGCCCGGCTGGCTGCTGACTCACCGACGGCGGCCTCAGGGACAACCCCGCCCCACCCCCACCCCCACCGTCTGGCTGGCTGTCTGGCCGGCCCACAACACGATCAATACTGCTCTGCAACCACCGAACACATCCTCTCTGCCTCTTCATCACATCTCGACACCTGTATCTACATTGCTTTCAGGGCGTTCCAGGACCAATAGTAAACATGTTGGTTGATGGATATTAGTTAGAGTAAAGCATTCTATGTAACACCTATTCAATTTTTATTGGTTACAGACGCACAGCTGTTAAAATGTCGTCCGAACACCCACATCAGGTGTTAACTGAAGGTACATACGAGGCGTGTTTTTTAAGTAACTACCGTTTTGAAAGTAAGAAAAGACCTGCTAAGATATATCAATGATTTTATTTTCACATGGAAGCCTGTACCTTAATCTACGCACTGACGCCATTACAGTCTGATTCTTCCTTGTTTACGTTGTGTACTGAGTGTTTAAGATGCCTCCGATAATCGTGAGTCCAGCAGACTGTGAAGTACGGGCTGTTATAAGATTTCTTAGTGCTAAACGCCTAAAAGCGATCCATATTCGTCGTGAGATCTGTGCAGTTTACGGAAAAAAACAGTATGAGTGATAGAATGGTAAGAAAGTGGGCGAAAGCATTTAAAGATGGCCGCACAAATGTGCATAATGAACAACGGAGTGGGAGTTCTTCGGTCGTTAACGAAAATTTGCTGCAGGAAGTGGACAATAAGGTGACAGAACAGACGCTTTACGATTTCCTCCTTGCGGGATGACTTTCCTAATGTGTCTCGTAGTGTTTTGTATGGCATTGTGACCGAGCACTTGAATTACCGAAAATGGTTAGGTACCGAAAATGTTGACGGATGTGCACAAAACCAAACGTTTAGACACTGCATTGACTTTCCTTGAGCGGTACCACAACTACGGTGATGATTTCTTAAGCTAAATTGTTACGGGCGATGGAACATGGGTGGCCTAAATCACACCAGAATCAAGGCAACAGTCCATGGAAGTTGAGCAAGGGCATCGTTTTGCTGCAAGACAATGCCCTTCCGCATGTGGCGAATCAGACCAAAGATGTCATCACATCTTTTCGATGGGACACTCTAGATCATCCTCCGTACAGCCCTGATCTTGCGCCCAGTGACTACCATCTGTTCCTGCACTTGAAAAAACACCTGGGCGGTCAGCGTCTTCATGACGAAGTCAAAACAGTGGTGATGCAGTGGTTAACAAGTCGGGCTTCAGACTTCTATGAAGAGGGTATTCAAAAACTGGTACAACGTTATGACAAGTGCCTCAATGTTGACGGAAATTATGTAGAAAAGTAGATTAAGGTAAAGGCTTTCATGTAAAAATTAAATTATTGAGATACCTTAGCACGTCTTTTTTTAATTTCGAAACGGTACTTACTTAAAAAACACGCCTCGTATTTAACTCCAAGTTGATTTTCTACCATTACAGCTTTCCGTTAGCAACATATCGTATAGCTCATCTGAGGTCCTCCTGCCTTTGTTTTGTGGGGGTGCACTGATCGTAATTTCTCACGAAATTCCAATCACCGACTTTCTCCTCCGAATGCGAACATATTTTGTTGACACCGACCTACATAGGGAGAAACAAATGGCTCAAATGGCTCTGAGCACTATGGGACTCAACATCGGAGGTCACCAGGCCCCTAGAACTTAGAACTACTTAAACCTAACTACCCTAAGGACATCACATACATCCATGCCCGAGGCAGGACTCGAACCTGCGACGGTAGCGGTCACGCGGTTCCAAACTGAAGCGCCTAGAACCGCACGGCCACACCGGTCGGCTAGGGAGAAACGATTACCACGATAAAATAAGGGAAATCAGAGCTCGTACGGAAAGATATAGGTGTTCATTCTTTCCGCGCGCTATACGAAATTGGAATAATAGAGAATTGTGAAGGTTGTTCGATGAACCCACTGCCAGGTACTTAAATGTGATTTGCAGAGTATCCATGTAGATGTAGCTGTAGAATTCGTACGATCAATTAGTCTCTTGATTTTATTTTTCCTTTGGAGACTTCACCTTTCAACTAACCCCACATGCAGAAATCTAAACGAGTAATATCCGGGGACCTAGGTCACGAAGAATGGTGAGCTTTCATGCCGATGCGTCTCCCGTGGAATGTTCGGTTTAGATGTTGCGTCACTCGACAACTAGAACTTCGTGCCTAAAGAACATACCCATCCTTGTAGGCGAACAACTTCTTCCGGTAACGCTGGAAGCTCGTTTTTAAAAAAGATTGACTAACAGCTCCCTGTGACAGAGAGCGGCATCGTCATGGGACCAATCATACCACACGACACACCTTCTTGGAAAATGTGTCTCCTCGCAGGCATGTGGACTTTCGTCGGACCACCGATGTGAGCTACAAGTGTTTTTGATACCGCGACGAGCGATAGTAGCTTCATCAGAAAACAGTATCAATGGGATTGCTCATCGATTTGCGATTAGCCGACGGCAAAATTGCAATCGTGCACCTTCATCTCCTCCTCGAAGATAAGGATACACGTCGTGTCCTAGGAGCGCAGCAATGGTCAGTAATCACTTATACAAGAAGCGAGCAAGCCAAGCGAAAATGTCTCGCAAACGAGGGAGGGCTCTGAAGTGCACACCTTGAGAGCTGTCAGCTCTTCTTCATCTTCCATAATGTGAAACAATCTCTCCTCCTGCAAGCGCTCTTCGCTTCTCATTTTTTCGGAGGTGGTGATGTAGACCAAAACAAAACCAAAATCTTTAGTAAATATGGGTTCTAAAACGCATTCCATTAAATGCTGGTAGTTCTCAAGATAAGCATTTCAGAGCCAATGTTTACTAGCCGTTTTTTCTTTCAATAACCGTTCCTCTCGTGTCCCTTATTTTGAGCAGTCCTACCTGGATTACCTGTATGTGAAACAGCGGTAAGCCTAGAAATTTTCCGTGTGCTTACTGAAGGACAATGTAGTACACTCTGTTCTGCTGTTCACATCCAAGTGCGTGGTGAAGAGCTCAACGAACCACTTTCACTCTGTTTGTCTGCCATTCCACTTCCCAACAGCGTGTGGGAAAAGGAACACGTAAATCTTTCCGTCCGAGATTTGATTTGTCTTATTTTATTACAGTTATTTCTCCCTCTGTTGTTAGCGCCAACGAAATACACTCCAAGGCAGAAAAATGACGCACAATAAAGAATTTATCCGAATGGCACAGAAATCGATCGATGTCATGAACATGCCAGGCAAACAAATAATTAATATTTTAGAAAAATTGGTTGGATTATTCAAGAGAGCAAGTCAATAACGCGTTGGTCCACCTCTGGCCCTTATACAAGTAGTTATTCGGCTCGGCATTGATCGACAGAGTTATGAGATGTCTTCGGGATACCGTGCCAAATTCTGTCCACTTGTTAAGTTAGATCGTCAAAATCCCGAGATGGTGGGAGGACCTTTCCCATAATCCCCCAAACGTTCTCAATTGAGGGGAAATCCGGCGAGCTTGTTGGCGAAGGTAGTGTTTGGTATGCATGAATACACGACGTTATCTTGGTTAAATGTTAGCCCAAGATGGCTTGCCATGAAGGGCAACATGGTGGGGTATAGAACATCGTCGACGTACCGCTGTGTTAGAAGAGTGCTGCGGAAGACAACCGAAGGTGTCCTGCTGTGAAATGAAATGGCACCCCAGACAACCGCTCCTGGTTGTCTGGCCGTATGGGAGGCGACAGCCAGGTAGCTACACCACCAGTGAATGAGGCGTCTCCGGAAACGTCCCTGCTGGTCATCGAAGATCAGTTCGAAGCGGGACTCATGACTGAAGAAGGTTCTGCTCCAGTCAATGATATTCCAGGCCGAAGGCGTGCGCTGGAGACGCCTCGGACTGCGGTGGGATACCAACCTGGCTATCGCCCTCCATACGGCCCGACGAGGAGAACTGATGGCGTGGGGTGCTATTTCTTTTCACAGCAGGAGCCCTTTGCTCGTTATCTGTGGCAGACTTACAGCACAGCGATACGTCAACGATATACTACGCCCCGTTTTGTTGCCTTTCATGGCAGGCTCTCTGTGCTTACATTTCAGCATGATAATGCCTGCCCGCACATGGCGAGAGTTTCTGCTGCTTGTCTTCGTGATTGCGGAATCCTGCCTGGGCCAGCAAGATCGCCGAATCTCTACTGAGTTGGGGACATTTGCATTATGAGGAGGGGCCTCTAACCAATTGGGGATTTTGACGATCTAAAGCGTCAGTTGGACAGAATTTGGCACGATATTCCTGAGGAGGATATCCAACAACTCTCTCAGTGCCAACGAGAATAACTTTTTGCACAAGAGCAAGAGGAGGACCAATGCATTACTGCCGCGCTGAATTTGTGAGGCTCTCTGTCTTGATGAATAGTTAAACTTTTCTGAAATTGCACAATCACTTGTTCTTCTCTATATGTACATCACACCTACCGATTTCGGTTCCGTTCAGATTATTACTTCGTGGTGCGTCTTTTTTTTTTTTTGCTTGGAGTGTTGGGTTGTTTTGTGGGAGGAGACCAAACAGCGAGGTCATCGGTCTCATCGGATTAGGGAAGGAAGTCGGCCGTGGTCTTTCAAAGGAACCATCCCGGCATTTGCCTGGAGTGATATAGGGGGATCACGGAAAACCTAAATCAGGATGGCCGGACGCGGGATTGAGCCGTCGTCCTCCCGAATGCGAGCTCAGTGTGCTAGCTACTGCGCTACCTCGCTCGGTTTTCTTGGAGTCTGTTTTGTTGATACTGACTTACATAGTGAGAAACGATCATTCTCAGAAAATGAGAGAAATCAGAGCTCGCACCGAAAAATTTCAGTGTTCGTTTATCCCGCGCGCAGTTCAAGAGCGGAAGTGAAGAGTAACAGGGTGACAGTGGTTTGTTGAACTCCCTGGCAGGTACTCAAGTGTGAACTGCACAGTGGCCATTTAAATGTAGATGTTTTCCATCAGATGTAGATAAAGCAAATTTGGTAGCGAAGACGTGAACGACAGATCACTACCGTGATTCCGAAACGTTCATAGCACGGTTCGTGACAGGGACAGTAAGATGCCGGCGTCTTCGGGGTGGACGTCGAGCATGAAAGGACGCGGGTGGATGGCAATACCGTTCATACAGTCCACAGCCGGGACGGTGCTTTCCATTAGTACTAAATGTGCCATGGCAGTCCAGGATGATGTCCATACCCAGCATAATAGCGACCCCACCTGCCTGGACCCCTGGTGCGGTACGTGTATCAAGCACCCGCTCGCCTCGATGACGGCGTGTGTGAACGCGACTGTGACTAGTGTAAGAAGAAATGCGATGTTTTCAACCAGCGAAGACGTTTCCACTGACTTACGGTTCAATTTCGATGATCTAGTGGAGACTGCAATCGTAATTTTCGGTGTCGGCGGGTCAACACGGGAACATTTAGTGGGGGTCTGCTTCGGAGCCGCACGTTCCACAGTTGGCGTTGAACGGTGAGATCCAAAACATTTGCGTCCGAAGCAACACTGTACTCTGTCGTCACATCTCCCTGGCCTGCCTCACAGACAGGGCAAACCCCTGATCTTGATGTCCTGTGATTGGGCGTGGACGGACGCCACCTTGTAGCGTACTGGAGCTTGGTTCAAATGGCTCTGAGCACTATGGGACTTAACATCTGAGGTCATCAGTCCCCTAGCACTTAGAACTACTAACCTAAGGACATCACACACATCCATGTCCGAGGCAGGATTCGAACCTGCCCCGTAGCGGTCACGCGGTTCCAGACTGAAGCGCCTAGAACCGCTCGACCACAGCGGCAGGCGTAATGGAGCTTTCAGAATCGTTTAACCACTTTGTCGTCGACAATAGCACAGGAACTGCCAACTCACTTTGTCGTTTCTATCTGGTCGCATCTCAGGTGCCGGGTCGTAACACCCCTTGTCGAAGCGTATGTACGCAGTTGCGAGCCACGTGGTCGGCAGAACGTTTTTCCGTTCTCCTCTGCTGCCCTTGCCGCTTCACGCGACCACAGTGCCACCAAGCGGTGCTCATTGTCGCGGATGGCGGCGGCCACTGTGTTTCCGCTCAGCAGTGGACAGCCGTGTACGAAACGACGCGTAAGCGGCACGCAGCTCTGGATCCGCTGCTCGTCCTGCTACCACCGACACTACTGGCGAGCATGTTTTCTTGCTATAATGGATGCTGCGGCCTTTCCTTTGTCTGCCCTCACACTTCTGCTTTCGCCTAGTCCAGTACCTTCCACACGGGACCCTGTTGCTTGTACTATAGTCACACACGCGTGAAGAGCATCAAAGATCGATATGCTACAGTACCTCACCAACTCTGTGGGTGGTGAGAGAATCACCAGAACAGACGAACCCCAGGCAGCTGAAAAACTCGAAACAGATCAACTATACGCAAAGAAAAGACCACCGAGAATAGCGAAAGTACACGGGAGGTTGTAGAAATATGCAACCCCGGCGGTAAATATGCCAGAAACGCTCGATTAGATTACCAGTAACGGTGACTGACCGGGTTACAGCCAGCTATAGCCGTACACAGCGCCACGTACACCTCGTGTGGGCGTGGGCCGGCGCCGCTGTTCGCGGAAGTGCGCTGTGTGTGTGTGTGTGTGTGTGTGTGTGTGTGTGTGTGTGTGTGTGTGTGTGTGTGCCGACCGGCATTCCGGGAAGAGGCAGAGCCGGCTATAAGCGCAGCTCGCCTCACCGCCTACCGCGAACCCGGCTGACAGCGTCGCGGTAATAGCGTCGCCAGAAAAACACTCCGTCATCGGCACTCGGCGGCCAGTAAACAACGGGAAGGCCGCGCGAGGCCACAGGCCACTGGCCACCTCGACAGCAAAGCGGCAGCGCAAACAGTCGCCGGGACGCGCCACCACTGCGTCTGCATACACCACAAATGGCTTCAAGTCAGTCATCCTGTTTCAGCACACTGCTGATGACAGTTTACCGAGGCATTAGATTCAACTGCAGCGTGGACAACCGTGTCAGTGCGAGTGAGATGTTCGTGGGCCTCTTTAGGAGCAAGCAAAGGTGACGGTCAGGTCAGGTCAGACTGAGACTACATAACCAAAAAGGTCCCACCAGCCAAAGCTGTCTACCCCAGACGCGGAAAACTAGTGCTGCTCTTGTCCGTCTTTTTTCTGCAGGTCTAGTCAAAGTCCGCGATCAGTCTCAGAGTGCCGTGCAGTGCCTCCGCCATACGGCGCTCGCCGTACACGGATGCAGCACGTGGGGACGAGGGCCTCCCGGCCTCTGCAGACTTTGCGCCCGAACAGGACCTGACCGGCGCGACCGACCGCCGTCGAGGAACTCGGGTTCACAAAGCTACAGAGGCGAGGCGACCACACTGGTAGAGGGACCGGAACTGGTGAGCACTCCCTGAACACCCAGATTTCCTCACACCTGGCTGGCAAGTATAGACGTGGCTCAAGCAAACGATGTAATTCAACAGCTGAAATTTGTATCGCGTGGGGTCGCCGTTGCTGCATCTCGATCGACACAACAAAAATGGTTTAAATGGCTCTGAGCACTATGGGATTTAATTTTAACATCACTCTCCTAGATTTAAAAGTATTTAAACCTAAGTAACCTATGGACATCACACACATCCCTACCCGAGGCAGGATTCGAACCGGCGACCGTAGCGGTCCGCCGCTCGGCTAACCCCGCGTGGCGCAGTACTTAATGTGGCGTCTTCAGACTGGTCGGTCGCCATCACACGGGCGTGGGAAGTATTCGAAGATTAAGGCAACTAACGTATTGAATTTATTTCGGCGACGTGTCGGAAGAATATTGAACAGTAATTGCGAAGTACGGAATGCCGTGCAAGTCTGAAGCATTCATAAAAATCCATTATTGGAAACCCGCAGAATTTCGTTACTACAATTCAATAATAACTTTCGATAAAAGGTATAATAAACGAACAGTAGCATCTCAACCTAGTGTGCTTAATGAATTACCGCCAACCGATCATCAAATAGAACTAACGATGAAAACAACCCGTCACTGACAAAAAGGAAGTAATAATCAATAAAGTGAGCAATGAGAGGGAACTCACAATCTGCAGCAAGTGGTTTGGAGATGAATGAGGCAAACCAAAATTTTGAAGACAAATATCCAACTATTTACAACCGACAGTTTAGCTACTGAAACTGTCTCCAAAACCAGTACTAAGACTTCATAACAAAAACAACCCCAATCAGTTTTTTCGTTTTTGCTATTTCCGTGCAATGTTTTAGTCATCCCCGAGAACCACGTTCTGTTCTAATCATACATGGCAGAAGCGTCCACTGTCCTGAGTTACTGCAGCTCAAAACTGTTACGGTTCTACAAAAACAGGCTTTGTCAAAATGCTCTGACAAAAACAGCCTTTGTCATTTGCAAAGGGCTATTTTTGTGTGAATGCAGGCAACAATGCAACTTCAATGTTCATTGTCACCTTCGTAGTACTTGCAGGAGGGTGGTTTGAAAAGTTCTCGGAATTACCAGGACAGGTCAGCGCTAGCGCAACGCGTTGTTCACGTGATCTTCATTGCACTGATACCTGTAAACACGTGCCACGTCAGTGCTCTTGGAAGAGACGTGACGGTGACGCGGTTCTGTTGTTGTTCCCGCGTAGTAATTTGCGACGCTGGAAAAAATCGAGATTCGAGCAGTGATTAAGTACTTCGTAAAGAAAGGTATAAAGCAAAGGACATTCATGCCAATTTCCAGAATACGCTGGGGGACTCTGCTCCTTCATATTGAACTGTTGCCAAGTGGACAAATGAATTTAAAATTGGTAGGGAGAGCTCAGATGATGATCCGCGAAGTGGTCGGCCAAGATGTCTCATTACTCCAAAAACCATTGCAAAAATGCACAAAATGGTCATGGAGGATCGCAGATTGAATGTACGTGAAATTTCTCAAGCTTGCTACATGTCCTCTGAAAGGATATGTCACATTTTTACTGAAGAATTAGGAATGAAAAAAATATCTTCAAGATGGGCGCCACGACTCTCGAAGCTGGATCAAAACCGCATAAGGATGGACATATCGGAACAATGTTTAGCCAGTTTTAGGGGAAACGAACAAGATTTTTTGCGCCGGTTTGTGACCACAGATGAAACTTGAGTACACTGCTATATCCCTGAGACAAAACAACAGTCAAAGCAGTGGTAACATGCCGATTCTCCGCCACCGAAGAGAGAAAAGACAATTCCTTCAGATGAAAAGATCAATGTTCTGGGATACGAAGGTGATTCTGTTTATAGATTATCTCCACACTGGGCAAACAATTACTGCAGAAATTGCAACAAAAGATACGCGAAAAAAGGCCGGGTTTAGCAAGGAAGAAAATCATCTTCCATCACGACAATGCGCGCCCGCACACATGTGCCGTCGCCATGACAGAATTACACGAACTAAGGTATGAATTATTGCCACACCCGACTTATTCATATGATATAGTTCTGTCAGCCTTCCATCTCTTCCCGAAACTGAAAATTTTTCTTGGTGAACGAAGATTTACTTCAAACAAGAATTGATAGCCGGAGCTGACAACAATTATGCACGCCTGGAGGAAACGCAATTTCGAGATGGTATCACGGCACTCTAACATCGTTGGACCAAGTGCATTCATCTACAAGGAGAATACATTGAAAAATTACAAAAAGTTTCAGTGATGTAAGTACATTTTTGCTATTCCGTTCAGAGACCTTTTCAAACCACCCTCGCGTTACTTCAGCGTACGCTTTGTAAGTGACGGTTCAGTACCTGTGGTTCTGTAGTGAATCCCGAAGTGTTATAAAAAGCAGAAATGTCACGAAAGAAAGAAAAAATGCAATAAAGAAGAAGAAGCTGGTGGGCGAGGAACACATGAATTATGTCGGCATGTGTTCTCGGCAGATATCTTGAAGATAACTGCAGGTTCAAATGGCTCTGAGCACTATAGGACTTAACATCTTAGGTCATCAGTCCCCTAGAACTTAGAACTACTTAAACCTAACTAACCTAAGGACATCACACACATCCATGCCCGAAGCAGGATTCGAACCTGCGACCGTAGCAGTCCTGCGGTCCCGGACTGCAGCGCCTAGAACCGCACGGCCACCGCGGCCGGATAACTGCAGGTAATCGCGGTTTACGTTCCATATTTACCAGTAAATTTTTCCATCTGCTTTCCTTGATGTTATAGGGATGTATGTGACTTGACCTATGCTCCCTTACGTTGCAGATGCAAATGATTTTGGTGCTTTAGAACGACGACGGTAGAACAAAGGCGACAGCTTTTTTCAGAGTTCTATAGAATGGAGTCAAAACATGCAAAAGACTCCTGTTTCGATGGTCTTGTCAGTTGATAATGCAAAAAAAAAAAAAAAAAAAGGTCGCGCAAAGTAGTGTGTGAAGGGCGAGCAAGTGATGGTGATGACACGGGTTCACTGTGCAGTACCCCTTCTGCAAGCAACGTTTCTTTTCGTTAAAAATCGGACTGACTGCTGATGCTACTACAACAGAGTTACCTGTTTGCGCATAGGCATTCATGGTTTCTCACGCAATCTCTTGAGGTCGACTACGCACTGTCCAGCATCATCTGATCTCAAACAACGGCTCTACAGAGGATATTAAAAGGCAAGCACAGACCTCATCCTTGGCCAATCAGCGACCTGGATCTTTATTTAAACCAAGGGTTTCTTATTACTCATTACTCATTTGACCAGAAGGTACCTTCCTTAAACTCTAACCGTGAAGAAAATGCACGAAGCTTTTCTGGACGAATATCACATTAATGTGCGCAAATCTATTGGGAAGCGTTCAGCACCTTTAATATATCATTTGCACATCCCTGGTCTGCCGCTTTACAGGAGCAGATACTTATAGCTAGCGCCAGTTACAAATCCGGATTGATAGTTCACAAAGTAGTTCACTTAAGAAAAGTGTTAGCATTTTAGGCATCAAGCAGAATACTTGACAGGGGTCAACAACAGCTGTGAACCTTTTGACTACGTACAGAACGTTCCTGTACCTCAGGCAACAACTAACGCAGTATTTTATGCGAAACAGCTGTAGTATTACACAGGGTGTATCAAAAAGAATGACACGATTTGACACGTCTATATTTCTGAATCTAATCAACATATAAAATGAATTTTGTTTTTCGATGAACGGGAAACTCAAAAACCTTTTTTCCATGCCTTTCATTAGGTGTTCAGTATGCCCCTTGAGATGCACGGCTCTTGGTGTGTGGGGTGGGGTAGGGGGGGGGGGCGAAGACTGTAGTAGCTGGAACTGAAACGGGATGCAGGGGGAAGGAGATACAGCAGCAAGGTCGGCTGTTTATTTAACAACAAAAAAATGTAACTGAAAGCAATTTCCTAGGCATTCGGAGGTTAATTTTTACCCCCACCAGTCCTCTCCAATACTAAATTGGCGATCCCTTGATGTCGCAGAATATGTTCCACCAACCGGTCCCTTCATTTAATCACGTTATGCCACAAATGACTTTTCTCCTCAATTCCATTCAGTACGTCACCATTAGTTACGTGATCCACTCATCTAATTTTCAGCGTTCTTCTGTATAATCACGTTTCAAAAGCCTCTATTCTCTTCTTGTCTGAACTCTTTATCACCCACGTTCCACTTCTACACACGGCTACACTCCTCGGAAGCACTTCTTAACACTTAAATCTATCGTCAAGTTACCTTCCATTAGGAACGTGGGTGCACTCAAGCACTGTGATGTGACTTTCAAAATGATAGAGCACAGCAATTAGTCGTCCTTTTCCCTCAGGTTTTATTGAAGCAGATCTAGACTTCGACTAGCTCCTAGCCATTATCAACGCATTATTTCAAAGTTTTAGTACATGTCCTCGTACTTCAGTCCCCTGTTGTTCGGGCTTCTGCCACAGCTCATTCAAGATTCAAGGGGTCTGAAGTACGAGGACATGTACTGAAACTATGAAATAGTCCACAGATAAGGGCTAGGCACTAGCGGAAACCTAGATTTGCTTTAACAAAACCTGAAAGAAAAGAACGACTGATTGCTATGCTCCATTATTTGGAAAGCTAAATCTATATTCGACGATAACAAATTTCTCTTCCTCACAAATGCTTTTCTTGCCATTGTCAGTGTACATTTTAGATCCTCTTTCCTCGGTCATCAAAAGCCATTTTATGCACAAATAGCAAAACTCATCTACCACTTTTAGTGTCTCATTTCTTAATCTAATTCCATCAGCGTCTCCTGATATAATTGGACTTCATTCCACTATCCATGTTTTGTTTTGGTCGATGTTCATCTTATATACGCCTTTAAAGACAATGCCCATTCCGTTCAACTGCTCTTCCAGGTCCTTTGCTATCTCTGACAGAACTGCAATGTCACTGGAAAACATCAAATTTTTCTTTCTTTTTCCTGGACTTAAATTCCTACTCCAAACTTCTCTTCTGTTTCCTTTACTGTTTGCTCAATGTACAGGTTGAATAACATCGGCGATAGGCTACATCTCCCTTCTCAACCACTGCTTCCTTTTCATGCTTCTCGACTCTTAACTGCCGTCTGTTTACTGTGCAAGTTGTAAACAGCCTTTCGCTCCCAATATTTTACCCCTGCTACCTTCAGAATTTCAATGAGCGAATACGAGTCAACGTTGTCAAAAACTTTTTCAGAGTCTAAAAATTTTATAAACGGTGGTTTGCCTTTCCTTCTAAGATGAATTGTACGGTCAGTATTGCCTCGCATGTTCCTACATTTCTCCGCAACCCAAACTGATCTTCCCCGGGGTATTATATCATATCCACTCTTTTGTAAAGAATTCGTCATAGTCCTTTGCAAGCATGATTACTGAACTGATAGTTTGCTAATATTCACACTTGTCACCGAATGCTTCCTTTGGAATTGGAATTATTACATTCTTCTTGAAGTGTGAGGGTATTTCGCCTGTCTCATAAATCTTGCAAACCAGATGGAAGAGTTTTCTCAGGGCTGATTCACCCAAGAATATCAGTAGTTCTGACGAAATGTCGTGTACTCCCGGAGCCTTGTTTAAGTTAGATCTTTCCGAGCCCTGTCAGATTCTTCTCACAGTATCGTATCTCCCATCTCATATTCATCTATGTCCTCTTCCATTTCTATAATATTGCCCTCAGGTACACTGAAGCGCCAAAGAAACTGGTATAGCCATGTGCATACAAATACTGAGATACGTAAACAGGCAGAATACGGCGCTACGTTCAAAGACCAAAAGTGTCTGGCGCAGTTGTTAGATCGGTTACTGTTGCTGCAATGACAGGTTATCAATATGTGAGTTTGAACGTGGAGTTACAGTCGGCGCACGAGTGATGGAACACAGCGTCTCCGAGGTAGCGATGAAGTGGGGATTTTCCCGCACAACCATTTCACAAGTGTATCGTGAATATCAGAAATCCGGTAAAACATCAAATCTCCGACATCGATGCTATTTCACAAGTGTATCGTGAATATCAGAAATCCGGTAAAACATCAGATCTCCGACATCGATGCGGCCGGAAAAAGATCCTGGAAGAACGGGACCAGCGACGACTGAAGAGAATCATTCAACGTGACAGAAGTGCAGCCCTTCCGCAAATTGCTGCAGATTTCAATGTTGGGCCACCAACAAATGCAAGCGGGTGAACCAACCAACGAAACATCATTGATAAGGGCTTTCGGAGCCAAAGGCTCACTCGTGTACCCTCGATGACTGCACAACGCTAAGCTTTACGCCTAGCCTGGGCCCGTCAACAACGACAATAGACTGTTGATGACCGGAAACATGTTGCCTGGCCGGAAGAGTCTCGTTTCAAATTGTATAGAGCGGACCGAGTTGTACGGGTATGGAGACAACCTCGCGATTCCATGGACACTGCACGTCAGCAGGGGGCTGTTGAAACTGGTGGAGGCTCTTAATGGTGTGTGGAGTTGGAGGGATATGGGACCCCTGATACGTCTACACACGACTCTGACAGGTGACACGTACGTAAACATCGTGTCTGATTACCTACATCCATTCATATCCATTGTGCATTCCGACGGACTTGGGCAATTCCAGCAGGACAATGCGGCAACCCACACATGCAGAATTGCTACAGAGTGGCTCCAGGAACACTTTTCTGAGTTTAAGCACTTCCGATGGCCACCAAACTCCCCTGACATAAACTTCATTGAGGATATCTGGGATGCCTTGCAGCGTGCTGTTCAGAAGAGATCTCCACCCCCTCGTACTCTTACGGATTTATGGACAGCCCTGCAGGATTCATGGTGTTAATTCCACCCAGCACTGCTTCAGACCTTAGTTGAGTCCATGCCACGTCTTGTTGCGGCGTTCTACGTGCTCGCGGGGTCCCAACACTATATTAGGCGGGTGTACCAGTTTCTTTCGCTCTTCGCTGTGTGTAAGAAATACATGTTGAGATAAGCGTCCCCCTTTGCTGGGCCTTATCCGACCTTAAAGAAAGAAAGAAAGAAAGAAAGAACAAAAGAAAACACACACACACACACACACACACACACACACACACACACACACACACACTTGTATACACCTTCTATATACCTTCGAACTTTCAGCTTTCCCGTCTTTGTTTAAGACTGGTTTTCCATCTCAGCTTTTGATATAAATATAACTGCTCCTCTCTTCCCCAAAGGCCTCTTCAATTTCCCTGCAGGTGGTATGTCCCCTAGGGAAATTTGCTTCTACATCTTAACATTTGTCCTCTTGCCATGCCTGCTTTGGCACTTTCCACTTCCTTTTAATCCCATTTTTAGACGTTTGCATTCACTTTGACCTGCTTCGTTTATTGCTTTTTTTCCTCTACTTTCGTCAGCTAAATTCAATATCACCTAAAGAGTTCTACACCAAGGAATACATGCTTAAAAACCTGTTTATTCGTCTTTGGAACGAAATAAATAACTGATTCCGCACATCAGGGATCCCACAGTTTGTTGGTAGATTTGTGGAGATATGTGGCATTAGATGTCTACGCATGAGACATGTAACTCGCGCAAATAACGGGCCGCTGATTTCCGTACGCTCTGATGGTGCCGGATAGCGACCCAGATGGGTTCCACAGGATGTACACCGGGCGAACTTGGTCGCCAAGACATTGACATGAGTGCACTATAATGCTCCTCAAACCACTGTAGCCCAATTTTGGCTCCGTACAACCATTTGACGGACGATTATATTGCTAAAAGATGGCATCGCAGTCGGGGAAAACATCAAGCATGAAGGGATTCACGTGCTTCGCAGCTTTGAGCGTGTCCTACATTACTACCACAGGTCCCATGCAAGCTCAGGAGAATATCTCCCATAGCATAATACTGCTTCCACCAGCCTGCGTCCGTGACACGCTGCACGTTTCGAGCCGCAGTTCACCTCGATGATGGCATTTGTGGAGACGACGCCCGGTGTAGTGTAGCAAAAATGTGATTCATCCGGAGAGCCGAAAAGTTTCCATTGATTGAGGGTCGGATCCCGATGGTCTCGTGCCCACTGCCATCGCTGCTGAGGATGTCGTTGGGCCGACATCTCAACAAGTAGAAGTGGTCTGCTGCTGCCGATGAACGGTGTGCTCCGAAACACTTGTGCGTCCAGCAGCATTGTGCTCTTTCGGCAGAGATGCCACAGATCACCATCTATAATTTACAGAGCACACAATCCTCCGTTCAGTGAAGACTCGTGGACGTCCGACTATTTATAGCTGCGGAGCTATGGGGTATCGTCTCAGTTGTGCGACTGGATTCGTGATTTCCTGTCGGGAAGGTCGCAGTTCGTAGTAATAGACGCCAAATCATCGAGTAAAACTGAAGTGATATCAGATGTTCCCCAGGGAAGCGTCCTGGGACCTCTGCTGTTCCTGATCTATATAAATGACCTGGGTGACAATCTGAGCAGTTCTCTTAGGCTGTTCGCAGATGATGCTGTAATTTACCGTCTAGTAAGGTCATCCGAAGACCAGTATCAGTTGCAAAGCGATTTAGAAAAGATTACTGTATGGTGTGTCAGGTGGCAGTTGACGCTAAATAACGAAAAGTGTGAGATGATCCACATGAGTTCCAAAAGAAATCCGTTGGAATTCGATTACTCGATCAATAGTACAATTCTCAAGGCTGTCAATTCAACTAAGTACCTGGGTGTTAAAATTACGAACAACTTCAGTTGGAAGGACCACATAGATAATATTGTCGGGAAGGCGAGCCAAAGGTTGCGTTTCATTGGCAGGACACTTAGAAGATGCAACAAGTCCACTAACGAGACAGCTTACACTACACTCGTTCGTCCTCTGTTAGAATATTGTTGCGCGGTGTGGGATCCTTACCAGGTGGGATTGACGGAGGACATCGAAAGGGTGCAAAAAAGGGCAGCTCGTTTTGTATTATCGCGTTATAGGGGAGAGAGTGTGGCAGATATGATACGCGAATTGGAATGGAAGTCATTACAGCATAGACGTTTTTCGTCGCGGCGAGACCTTTTTACGAAATTTCAGTCACCAACTTTCTCTTCCGAATGCGAAAATATTTTGTTGAGCCCAACCTACATAGGTAGGAATGATCATGAAAATAAAATAAGAGAAATCAGACCTCGAACAGAAAGGTTTAGGTGTTCGTTTTTCCCGCTCGCTGTTCGGGAGTGGAATAGTAGAGAGATAGTATGATTGTGGTTCGACGAACCCTCTGCCAAGCACTTAAATGTGAATTGCAGAGTAGTCATGCATGTAGATGTAGTGGTATTTTCGCTGTCTTTTTACCTATTTCCGTAGATGCTCACGACACTAGCACCTGAATAGTCATATTTGCCCGCGTTTTCGAGATATTCGTTCACAGGCTCTGCGTAATAATTATCTGCCCTTTGTCAAAGTCGCTCATCTCAATGGATTTCTCCATTTGCAGCACAAATATTCGCTAGCGCGATCCCCGTCCGTGTCTTCCCCGCTTACATACTTCTGGTACCGCATCAAGTGGGCGCAACGTCACCAGGTGGCATAAAACTTCATGGTGGGCAGTGGTCGTAAAGTGTTGACTTATCAGTGTAGGCCACTAGCCTTTGTTTTTTTACCTACTTTAACCTCTGATACCTTCACTGTTGCATCTCTCAAAGGTACCCATACTTTTTTCCACTGTATTCCTTTCCCAGGTTTCAGTCAATCACTGCTTGTGCCCCCTTTGAAACTCTCAGCGACCTATGATTCTTTAAACTTGCACAGGTCCTACCTCCTTAATTTCCTACCTTTTTGCAAACTCTTCTGTTTTAATCTGCATCTCATAAAGAATGAATTATGTTCACAGTCCATATCTGTTCCTTGAAGTGTCTTACAGTTTGAAATCTGGTTCCAAAATCTCTGTGATGATGATGATGCTTGGTTTATGGGGCGCTCTACTGAGCAGTAATCAGCGTCCGTCCCAATTTTGTACGAGTCCAATTTTAATGCAGTCCAAACTGTCCACAGTCACGAATGATGATGATGAAATCATGAGGTCAACACGAACACCCAGGTCCCGGGCAGAGCCAACGCGGCCGGGAATCGAACCCAGGAGCCCGTGATCCAGAGGCAGCAACGCTAGCCACTAAACAACGAGCTGCGGACCCCCTAAATCTCTGTGGTACTACTACAAAATCAATTTGAAATCTTCTCATGTCTCCAGGTCTCTTCTAGCTAAACAATCTTGTTTCATGATTCTTAAACAAAGTGTTAGCTATGATTGCTCTGTGTGCAATTCTACGAGGCACTTCCTATTTCACTGGTTCTCGCCTGTCCATGTTAACTTAAAATGTTTTCTTCCCTTCCTTTCCTAATATTGAAACCAGACACCTGACACAATTAAATTTTCTCTTAATTATAACAACGAAAATGTTTCGAAATACGACTTTCTAAGAACCGATATTCTAATGGCTACAAACCACTTTAGCGTCGGCAGGTGTTGGGTCTTGCAGTCAGTAAAGGCAACAAAAAGACCAACAACAAGGATGTTTTGCCCGCTGGCAGATCCGTAGACTGTGAGCATGATTCGTCCGTTCTCTTACACGTTCCGATAGAGGTTCTCGTTCTCCTTTTCTCTGTACCTCCAATTCTTCCTTCTACCGCCAATATTTTATGCATTTAGCATTGTGACAGGCATGAGACAAACATACATTTTCTCACTTTTTTCGCTTTGTCATACAATTCATAATGAGAAAAACTATGAGCAACGTGGGCATACGTGGGAATGAGCAAACTAGGCTTAGGGTCTGGATTTTGCTGATGACAACAGCAGGAACACCACAAAGTTTGCCAAAAAATGGTTCAAATGACTTTGAGCACTATGAGACTTAACTTCTGAGGTCATCAGTCCCCTAGAACTTAGAACTACTTAAACCTAACTAACCTAAGGACATCACACACATCCATGCCCGGGGCAGGATTCGAATCTGCGACCGTAGCGGTCGCGCGGTTCCAAACTGTAGCGCCTAGAACCGTTCGGCCACACAGGCCGGCCACAAAGTTTACTTCTAATGACTACCGACTTGGATGGAATGGTCAGTTCTGACAGCCTTGATAGCGGAGACGTACGATGAATGTTGACAACAGCAGCGGAATTGACGAGGATTTCAAATGTTCAGATGTGTGTAAAATCTTATGGGACTTAACTGCTAAGGTCATCAGTCCCTGAGCTGAAACACTACTTAACCTAAATTATCCTAAGGACAAACGCACACACCCATGCCCGAGGGAGGACCCGAACCTCCTCCGGGACCAGCCACATAGTCCATGGCTGCCGCGCCTAGACCGCTCGGCTAATCCCGCGCGGCATTGACGAGGAGTCTTCCAATGAATGCAGACGGTATGTTGGTTAGAGTCTATAAGTATGTCCACAAACCTTCGCTTGTACTCCTCTATTATCCTACTGACGGCCATACACGAATGTGAGACCTGGAAAATGCCAGTAAACTGAAGATCAGTTGTGGAGCCCACGTTTTAAACGATGAAGTATTGAGAGGAAGTAGCCTGTGCCGCCAACACAGAAACGATGTTGAAAGGAGAGGGAAGTTTGTGGGACGTGTTCTACGCACTAAAAATGGAAAAATCCCCAACTCATCACTGTTGTCGGGACTAATGATCGGATCCCGAGACAATTTCGTGAGCTGCAGAAAAATATGCTCTAAAAGATCGAGTAAAGCAATCGCTCAGAATCCATTTGCGGGCGTTAATTCGAGGTGGAGAAACAAATGTCATCACTCGTCCAAAACGGGCCTTGGGTCACGACCTGGTCGCTCAAGCCTCGCTGATAGGGCCCCTCTTTCTGCGTACCAGCCACGGCCTGTAGAATGTGCACGCCGTTCGGGTGTGGGCCGCGGAGGTGCTGACGAAACTTGCTGTTGGGTCACAGTCCGCCGAGGGTGGGTTGCATCAGCGGAGTAAGAGAGGCAGATATACAAACAAACAAACACACAGGCAGGCAGGCAGGCGGCCAAGATGGCGCAGCGAGCCCCAGGCCCGCGGGCACGTGTTAGGCACGTATCGACCGCGCAGCGCGCACGTGCGGCCCCTGCGTACACGCTCTCTCTGTGCAACTGGAGCCCTCCGGCCGCCACGCTGGCAGGGGCCCCGTAAACAGGGGTGAGCACACGTGCCTGGCGCGAAACTACTGACGCTGGCGTTAGGTAAGCGACGTCGTTTACCACAGCATTCGACAGACGTTAAACATTACCGACAACGTCACCATACATAATCAAGAGTGTGTGCTATGGTCCAGTATGACTAAATCCTTTTTGCGCAACTGCTAGATTAGTCAACTCTTAACAGCTGAGTACCCATAAAGTCACACAGCCTTAGTTATGGCAGCGAAACGTGGACTTCCGTTGTTTACGTTTTCAAATTTCTGTTATTCTGATCATCATACTGTGGTCTTCAGTCCGAAGGCTGCTTTGATACAGCTCCCCATGCTACTCTATGCTGTGCAAGCCTGTTCATCTCCGAACAGCTACTGCAACTTAGATCCTTCTGAACCTGCTTACCGTATTCGTATCTTGATCTCTCTCTATGGGTTTTACCACCCACACTTCCCTCCAATGGTAAATTGCTGATCCCTTCATGTCTCGGAATGTGTCTTATCAACTGATACCTTCCTCTAATCATGTTGTGCCACAAATTCCTCTTCTCCCCTAATCTATTCAATACTTCCTTATTAGTTACGCTATCTACCCACCTCATCTAGAGCACTGTTCGGTAGCACCACATTTCGAAAGCTTCTATGCTCTTTTTCTCTAAGCTGTTTATCGGCCATATTTCACTTACACACACGGCCACACTCCAGACAAATACTTTCAGGAAAGGCTTCCTAACACTTAAATCTATATTCGAGCTATCTCTTTTTCAGAAACACTTTTCTTATCCTTCCAGTCCACGTTTTATATCCTCTCGACTTCGGCCATCACCAAATATTTTACTGCTCTTGTAACAAAACTCATCTACTACGTTAAGTGTCTCATTTCCTAATCTAATTCCCCCAGCATCATCTGATTTAATTCAACAATATATCCTCTTTTTGCTTTTGTTGATGTAATATTATATCCAACTTTCAACACAATACATTCCGTTGAACTGCTCGTTCAAGTCGTTTGCTGTGTCTGAGAAAATTATGTCATCCGCAAATCTCAAGTTTTCTTTTTCTTTCCAGAACTTTAATTCCTACTTCAAAATTTTCTTTTGTTTCCTGTACTGCTTGCTCAATGTCCAGGTTGAATAACATCTTTAACAACCTTATCTGACTCCATCGTCAAAAATACTTCCTTTTCACGTCCCTCGCCTCCTATAACTGCCGTCTGGTTACTGTACAACTTGTAAATAACCCTTCGCTCCCTGTACTTTAGCCCTCCTATCGTCCTTCAGAATTTCTAGGGAAGTATATCAGTCAACACAGTCAAAAGCTTTCTTCGAGTCCAGAAATGTTTTAAGTGCGGTCTTCTGCTGCGATCCTTTCTCCCGTTTCAGTGAGTCGCTGCCTAATGATCCCTCTGAAGCTGTTAACAACCTTGGCTCTTTCAACTTACCCAGGTCCCACTTCCTTAATTTTCTGCCTTTTTCTTCAGTTTTAACCAGCAGTTCATAACAAAACAAACTGTGGTCAGAGTCCACGTCTGTCCCTGGAAATGTCTTACAGTTTAAAACCTGGTTCCGAAATCTCTGCCTCATCATTATAATATCAGTATAAAACGTTCCGGTGTCTGAACGTCTGTTCCACGTGTACAATGTTCTTTCACGATTTTTAAACCACATGGTAGCGATGATTTGAGTATCCTACGTGAAAAGTTCTACCAGGCGGCTGCTGTTTCATTGCTTTCCCCCAGTTCATATCTACCTGTCATTTTTCTTACTCTTGTTTTTCCTACTATCGAAATCCAGTTCCCCATCACATATCAATTTTCGTCTCCCAGAACTGAGGGAATAATTTCTTTTTTCTCACGCATTTCTGTAATCTGCTGTGCTTGTTAGCATATAAACTTGTACTAACTGTGGTGGTCGTTGGTTTCGTATCTATCTTGGCTATTATAATTCGATCACTACGCTGTTCTTAGTATGTTTGCCGTGTTCCTGTTTTGTTATTCATTCCTAGACCTACTGCGTATTGCCCCTGTTTGTTTTTGTATTTATAATCCTGTAGTCAAGTGACTAGAAGTTCTGGCAGTCCTGCGACAGAACGCTACTTTCTCTTTTGCTTGTGTCTTTATCCCGCAGTTTTCACAGGGTCGGCATTGGTACAACCCTATTTGACAAGGTTAATTTTAATTGGGTGGCTGGATGCCCTTCCTGCCGCCACCCCCCCCCCCCCCCCCTCTCCACCCTCCCAAAGGACGGAATCAGTGTACTCTACCTGTCTGTGTCTAGTGTAAACCATGAGACCAACCCGGTATCCACCTATGGGGATGTGGAAAACCGCCTAAAAATCACATCCAGACTGACTAGACTGTTATATTGGTTCCTTTCTGCTATACCGTTAGTTGACGCTATTGGACACACAGATTTCCCCTCCTTTTCAATTTTTTAGTGAGTACGTTTCCATTTGGGACCAAAATTGTCTCTAAAATGTTACTATTTGAGTTTGGTCATAATACAAAAGATTTACTTGCATTATCGCAAACACTTTTCGGCAAAGATTTTACGTTGTCGGAGAGTTGCCGTTTCCGATATTGTGCTGTACATGGAGACTATCTACAGCTGGAATATCGTGGTTAACATTGTTTCGTCATCTAGTTAGCAACAACAATCAAGGTAATAAGGCTATTTTGAACGTTATCTAACTATTTTTAATAAATGGAAACTGAGCTTGCATTGGTTACTTTAAGAAAATATATTCATTCGACAAGTTTGTTGCAGAGTCAATTTGCGTAGCGGCCATACAAATATTCACTTATTAACTAAAATCGTCGGGGGCAGAAAAAACTGTAATTACAATTAAATTTATGTACTAACTTAGAACACGAGCTGGTGGTGTTATCTCGGGTTATGCATCAGCAGAGTCAAGGCGTCGATCTCCGGGAACGCTTCGTACTTGTTTTCTTGAGACGAATTGCCGCGTTCGTGTCCATAGCGTATTTTAATAGTCGCTGGACTACAGGCTCGTCTGCAACGGCTGTGTAAAACTCGCACGTGCGCAACAACACGAGCTGCTTTTCATCGGAGTTTAATAGGAGTAAAAACGGAAGTGTACAGTTTTCAGTATTCCCACTGAAGACGCCTTCACATAAAAGGCGAAACGCACCACATTAAATGCCGGTATCGCATCACGAAAAGCCGTTCCGTCTGCGTCTACGGACACTGAGCCGTGTTTATGTGGGGTGGCTGGTGGCAGACGCCGCCGCGCGCGGCGCCGCGCCAGGGGACGCGACTAGACGCCACCCCCGCCACCCCCGCCGCCGCCGCGTCGGGTCAACGACCGGCGGGGCGCGCCGCGGCCGCGTAGTACTACGCCGTCAATGGCGGCTCCACGTGGGCCCGGGCGCACACGTGGCCGACCGCGCAGGCGCAGCGCACGTGTAGGCGCCCTCCGCGTCTGACTGCGCGCCGCCGCCGGCTCGGCCGTCGCGCCGTCGACGTCAGCGGGGGATCGACAATCGGACTGCTCATCGAGGCTCGACGCGAATTAAACTGCAGCGCGTGGCGCACGAATAGCTAGAGAGGCTCGTCACTGTCTGAATACACGACTGGCGCCACATCCCCGGAGCAGTGGCACCCTACACTACCCGCCGAAGTGCACTCACATTTCGTTCCTTCAGTGCTAAGCAGCAGGTCCGCTGCTTGCCAATTCAAGTCCATGCACTGATGGCTCTTTGCAAAAATTCTTTGCACTACTTCGGCATCTGTCCGTTTATTCCGATAATAGAGCCGATTCAGGGATTTTTTTTTTCCAGTTGTCGTGCGCAGAACACGCCCCACAAACTTCACTCTTCTTTCAGCATCGATTCTGTGTAGACGGCGTAGGCAACTCTCTCTTAGCACTTCATCATTTAAAACTTAGCCTCCATAACTGATTTAGATTTTATTGACAATATTCAGGTCTCGCATTCGTGTATGGCCATCGCTGCGATGATAGACGAGTATAACCGAAACTCTGTGGGCATAAAAAAAAGGGTTCAAATGGCTCTGTGCACTATGGGACTTAACATCTGAGGTCATGAGTCCCCTAGAACTAAGAACTACTTAAACCTAACTAACCTAAGGACATCACACACATCCATGCCCGAGGCAGGATTCGAACCTGCGACCGTAGCGGTCGCGCGGTTCCAGACTGAATTTGTGGGCAAATTTATAGACTGTAACTGCCAGATCGTCCCCATTCATTGGAAGATTCCTTATCAATTCTGCTGCTGCTGTCAGTGTTTATCGTACGTCTCCGTCATCACACGTAAGGTTCCATCGAGCACTGTGTGATGTTCCTGTTAGAAGAACGATGTCATCACCAAAATCCAGACCCGTAATCTTAGATTGCTGATTCCCACGCACGCCCATGTTGGAGTTTTCTATAGTATTTCTCGTTATGAAATCTCTGACAATACGAAAAGGAGTTCGGGAAAATGCAGTCTTGTCTGATGTCTGTTACAATGCTAAATAATGTGGTGTTCCTATCTGCTGCCCGACTATCACTGGTAAAATCCTATTGACGTGAAATTCATCGACGAATTAAGTGCTTTATACAACAATTGTTCCACTGATTCATGAGTACAGTTCCTCAGTAGGGCATCATTACCTGGTGGGATTGACAGAGCTCACAGAAAAAAAAATTCGTGAAAGGACAGCGCGTCTCCTCGCGGAGATTCTCAGAAAACTCCAGTGGCAGACACTTGAAGAGAGAAGTTCTATACGACGTTGCGATTTACAGAGGAAATTACGTAAGTGAGCGTTCGTTCCAAAAGCCACACAATACATTTCTTCCTTCCACATCGCGAAGCGAAGTGACCAGGAGGACAAAAATCAGGCTTAAGTCTGAGTTTCGTGACTGGAACGGGAAAGGGCGAGGGGGAATGATACGTGCAGCACAATTACCCTCCGCCAGACACCGTAAAGTGTTCTAACTACAAAACAAGAAACCTGTGACAATTACGTATTGTAGGTTGGGCTATGACGTGGTCGCTTCGTTTACACGTCCCCGACCCAATCTAACATTTCCTTTGAGGGGATACGAATTGCTTGATCAATGTTACTTGAACGAGCAGTGTCGCTTGGATTACTCAAACGTTTAACAGAATTGGAGGATATGCTGTAAAATGGAGGAATCGCCATCCTCGGGGAGTTAAGAGTTACATTTACCATCTTGTTGTAAAGAAAAGTTGTTTCGTTCTGGCTGGCCGCTGTGGCCGAGCAGTTCTAGGAGCTACAAACTGGAACCGCGCGGCCGCTACGGTCGCAGGTTCGAATCCTGCCTCGGGCATGGATGTGTGTGATGCCCTTAGGTTAGTTAGGTTTAAGTAGTTCTAAGTTCTAGGGGATTGATGACCTCAGATGTTAAGTCTCATAATGCTTGGAGCCAACTGAACCATTTGTTTCGTCCTGCCCTAGAATGATGTAGATCCATTCGTTACTTCTCTTATGACTCAAGAGAACGGGGCTTCCTATCCCGTTAGCCTGCAGCAAGAAAGAGGTCGTTCTAGGGGTTACTTGTTTGTTTCATCAAACAACTGGCGTCCTTTGTTTGTAGTAGTGGTTCCCAACGTGGGAGTAATTACCCTGAGGAACACGGTCACAAAAAATAAATTACTTTTGAAAGATTATTACTGTTACCAGATTTTAAAAAAACTTTAAAACGATGACATAACAGTAATGATTTTTCCCCAAATACTAGCTTTAACACATGAGAGAATGTGGCAGATGTTACAACTAGTGAAACCTCACATAGTTCACCCACTACACGCGTAATTTTTGTACTATGTATCTATAGCGGCGTCCCAGAGAAATGGTTAGTATTACAGGATACGACAAGGATGATCATCCGAAGCAAAAGAGTCTAGTAAGCGTGCGCTCTAAAATGCCCTTGTGCATTAGAAGAGGTGTGCTCATAGCTCTCAAAGCTGGCATTTTCATCCCATGTTCATTAGACTTCTTTGCTTCGAATGACCATCGCTGTTGTATGCCTGAATACTGATCATTCCTCTTTGCAGACACTCTAATGGTCACAGATGCTGAAATATCTCATGAAAATGACTTCTCCTAGTTGTAGGAAGACCCGCAAGGGACCAGTTATGGCTTCATCATTCACTTTGCAACAGGTAAACGGAGTAACTCACAGAACAGCACAAGACAACAGTTACTATGTAATGGCTATCACGAGGCCGTGCTGAAAAATAGCTTCTCGAAATTTTTGAGGTAAAAAACGAGATGAAATCTCGAGTGGCTAGGGCCTCCCGTCGGATAGAACGTTCATCTGGTGCAAGTCTTTTGAGTTGACGCCACTTCGGCGACTTGCGTGTCGATGGGGATGAAATGATGATGATGATGATGATGATGGGGATGAAATTATGATGATGATGATACAACACAGCACCCAGTCCGTGAGCGGAGAAAATCTCCGACACAGACGGGAATCGAACCCGGGCCTCCATGGCATGATATTCCGTGGCGCTGACCATTCAGCTACCGGGGCGGACTCTGAGGTATTACATGCCACGTATATTATTCGATCGACTTCCCCGCTTCGCTGGTGCAAGTTTGGAGCCCCCTGCGGCCAGAGGGCTCCGAACTCTGGCGCCCAAGAGGAGAGTGTGTAACGTAGCTACGTCGGTGCGTGAGAAACAGCGTGTTGTAATCCACTTAATGAGCGCAGGAAACGTGCCTCCACCTGCAACCCACAGAAGAGTGAAAGCTGTGTACGGCGATGATTTTACCGACATCACTGATGTGTGAAGTCGGGTTGTTGGTGCTCGTACTGAACGAAACTGTGGAGCTCACCTCAACGTTTGACAGAGCTCGCAGCGGATCACCGTGTACGGCAACCGACGAGACCTGTAGGAATCGGGTTGATGAACTCACCTGGGAAAATCCAGGCACCCGCCGAGCACACGGTTTTGAGTAAGGCAGTTCTGTGCGCGCTCTCGTGATGTGGCACATTTACCTCAGAGCCGTGTCTCTGTGTAATCAGACGATTTTCTGAGTAAGAGCCGTAGCTAACACTCGCGATACACAGTGAACTGCTTCATCGTTCTGCAGAAATAGATTCTTAGATGTAAGGAGTACCAGCTCCCTCACAGACTCGTTAGCTCTCACTTCAATGAAACGCCTGCGAAAATTGAATTTCATTTGTATTTCTTCCTCATTTTTAAAGATAACAGCTTTGAAAGAAAGTTCTTTTTCACTCTATAAACTTTAGTTAGGCGCTAATGTTTGTCTGACGAGGGATCAGCCAGTCTTCCTGCCGCCTCACCCCTCCCACCGTGATGATACTCAGGGTCACCGCCGCTCTGAGAGAGGCTGGGCTGGGCAGCGCCGGCGTTGTGCGACAGTGGAGGCGGTGTGTTTGTCAACCGTGCCCTGCCTGTTCCCTTCTCCCTCATGAACATACTGGCTATGTTTTGAAAGAGTAACGAGTCATCCGGAAGAGGAAAGGCGACATAGCTCCGTCACTTGTTCGTTGGGAAGATGCGGACTGTTTTGAAACCTAGTAAATGAAAACGAAATGGAAGGAAGCAGTCCAGGATTCAATGTGAGACGTAAAAAACTGTGAGTAGAAAGCAAAAGATACTCCGAACTGCTGCCTTGATATATGTGTAAGTACCAACGTTTTGGTAAACTTTCCGATCGTGAAAAAGTGTCCCTACTAGATTTTTATTACAAATTAAGAGCTCTCATTTGAATTAGTCAGGTTAACTGCGGAAGAGGGATGAACCGTTCAAGTCACACCACGCGGTTCTCAATTGTGTACAAATATTACGCAAAAAATATTACGACGATAAACTATGTTATGAAATATGTTTGCTTAAAACAATGTTCAGTCTGTCTGTTTTGCGGAAGGAAAGAAGTAGCTCCAATAACGAACCATATATTTTGGAGTGAAAATAGTATCGTAATATACAAAAACTACTATGGAACTTCAGCATTAAGAAAATTTACACAAATAATGACTATAGTTTTTTTTTCCGCCAGGATAGCCGAGATCGCTAACGCGCTGCTTCCTGGACTCGGGTAGGCGCGCCGGCCACGGATCGAATCCACCCGGCGGATTAACGACGGCAGCCGGTGTGCCGACCAGCCTGGATGTGGTTTTTATGCGGTTTGCCACATCCTATTAGGTGAATACTGGGCTGATCCCCACGTCCCGCCTCAGTTACACGACTCGCAGACATCTGAAACACATTCACACTATTTCACGATTTATACTAGTCGCAGACAGCTGGGGTACACGAATTCAGTCCCGGGGGGGGGGGGGGGGGGGGGGTATGAGGTGGCGAGAGGAAGGGCATCCGGCCACCTCTTAACTTACTTAACCATGCCAAATCCGTACTTAACCCTGCCGATCCGGCGGCCGATGCGGGATAAAGGCAGTAGCGAAGGAGAAGAAAATGACTATAGTTTTTTTTTCATTCAAACTACTGTGAAAGCTGGTCGTGAGCTGTGCTTCAGTAGCTCAGTCAGTAGAGCACTTGCCCGTGAAAGAGGAAAAGAGTCCAGCCCTGGCATACAGCTGTCATCTTCCATGAAGTTTCAAATCAGTGTACACTCAGCTTAAGAGTGAAAATTCATTCCAGAGAGGTTTCTTTTAGTTTACGAAAAGATAACAAAAACAGGGGCTACTTCCTTTTTGCAGCGAACCCTACACTTAGTGATGTTCTGGAAATAAGAGCAAGAGCGCGGAGCTCTCCTTAAACGGACGGAATGCATACAGGACCGATAATCCGACGTGGTGGCTGTGAGGCAACTAAGCGAACAGCTTGTTTCAAACCTGACAAGGGCCGTTACCTAAAGCTACTTTCGGCCATACGTTTTACTACTGGTCCAGTGAGAAATGAGAAGAAGCTTAAAGGGCTATTTAAGTGACACTGTGTAAAATACCAGAGTCACCGGTGTAACCTGCTGTGGGTGCAAAATACGGGCGGGGCGCGTGTCACGTTAAGAGCTGAGAGCCGCCGGACCGCACGTGTAAACACGGCCGAGTTTTACGCGGCAGCGGCGGGTTCCTGCCCTCGGTCCTCGCCGCCACGCCCTGAGCCGCCGCCGCCCCCGTCGCGACGGCATCGATCCCTCGCCCCCCCTGCCCCCACCCCCACCCCCGCCCCCTGGTCACGTACACGTGGCGGCAGGCGCCACGCGGACTGGCCACGCCCCGGCGCCACAATCGATACTTCGCGGGCGGCTGTCTCTGCCGCAGCCTCCCTCGTCCCTTCGCGGGGTCAACGACCTCTGCACCTTCTCTCTCTCTCTCTCTCTCTCTCTCTCTCTCTCTCTCTCTCTCTCTGCCTCTCTGTTCCTCCGATCAAACGAGAAACCACGGAAATGGCGGCCGTAATACTTCTCAAAACAACATCATCTCATTTAATACCTGACCTGTCCTTAGCAGACGACGACGCAATTCTCTTTCTGCTTTTTAGATTTAGCGAAACGTCCAGTTTATTCCGTAAACTATCAGGGAGAAGGATTTTGTGTGTTCTCATGTTGCCGTTTTTTCTTATTTTCCTTTTTTTCAGTGAGCAGGCAACCACACTTTCGTGAGGTACTACTTCACTGTTTATTTTTTACGTCAGTTAGGATTTTAACAGCAAACTGTAATGTAATCTTGAGAAAGTGCACAATGTTACACATTGAATCGTTACCCACATTTGGTAGGTTAACGCGAGCGAAACTGGCTAGGTGTTTTTACGATCTTAGGTCAGCTCGTATTTTATGCGTTTTTAGTTCTAGTATTAGTTTTACTTTAGCTCTTAATGACATTTAACTCAGACTACTTTAAAAACTGATCAATTTCTCACGGTTGGGGTTCGCAGTCAGGTAGAAATTTTTAAAGACCATCGTATTCCTCGTTAAATTTCTTTTACTTTACGTCTATGGTGACAATTTTTTTGTCATCAGACTACTGGTTTCGGTCTATAATAACCATCTTCAGATCTATTTTATAAAAACATGCCCTAATATAATGGAGCCATGTGCCATCGTCAAGTGCTAAACATAAAATCAGCGCCAGCATCGTCAAATATATTGAAATTTGTTTTTTGAAATATGTGGTAAGTTCCTATGTGACCAAACACACTACTTAATCTAACTTAAACTAACTTATGCTAAGGACAATACACACTTCTATGCCCGAGGGAGGACTCGAACCTCCGGCAGGGGGAGCAGCGGGAACCGTGGCAAGGCGCCCTAGACCGCACGGCTACCCAACGCGGGGATGTGGAAATAATGGTATATACAAGAGTTTGTTTTGAACAGTTGTGCTGCTGACAACATGACCCTCGTATACACCATTACTTATATACATTTGACAGTGCTGGCGCTGATTTTATGTTCAGCACTTGATGATGCCACTATGGCTCCAGTATATTAGGAAATGTTTTTTTAAAACAGATTTGAAGATAGTCGCCGGCCGAAGTGGCCGTGCGGTTCTAGGCACTGCAGTCTGGAACCGCGAGACCGCTACGGTCGCAGGTTCGAATCCTGCCTCGGATTGTGATGTCCTTAGGTTGGTTAGGTTTAACTAGTTCTAAGTTCTAGGGAACTAATGACCTCAGAAGTTGAGTCCCATAGTGCTCAGAGCCATTTTAACCATTTTGAAGATAGTCATTATAGGGCGAAACCGGTAGGGTCATGACAAAAAATTTGTGACCATAGAAGTAAAGTAAAGGAAATGTATTATACGGGGTGAGTCACTAACTATTTCCATCTAGAATACCTCCGAAAGTATGATAGTAACTGGAAAGTTTGAGGGACAAATGTTGCATGGGACAACGGGGGCCATATTATGACGTTGGTTTTTTGTTGCTAGGTCACTTCAGGGATATGAAGGTCAACTTCTTTTTTTTTATGGGATGCTATATTTTGCTACGCTACTTATTTTCTGATAGCGGCTATCGAAACGAATCCAGTGATGTGCAACAGTAAGGTCAACGAAGGTCAGAAAGGTGCCATGAACGTCTATTTACAGAATGTGTTCGGAGTGATGACCATTGGTATCAACGCAGTGCTGAAGTCTTCTCATCGTGGATTGAGTGATATTCCTTACCACATCGGCACTCATCGAAGCACATGCTCTGACAGTTCTCTCTCCTATGTCGTGCAAATAGTAAATATTCGCCCAATGCGGTGTATCCATCTCATGTGCCACTGACAGGTAAAAACCATTCGACGGTTTCGCAATACAACACGAATAGGAACGGTAAGACTAGCACCGTCGAATCAAGCGAATGTGAATGATGTATTCCTTGGAAGAACAAGTCGATATGCTTCTCATTTACGAAGAATGCCAACAAAATTTAGTGAGAGCTAGAGGCAGGATTCGAACCTGCGACCGTAACGGTCGCGCGGTTCCGGAATGTAGCACCTAGAAACGCTCGGCCATCCCGGCCGGCACATGTGCTGAAGCGAAATCTTTTGCGGTACCATATGGAAATGGTCTAAATGTCGAAACTGCAACTGTGAAGTAAAGAACCTCTCCAGTCAACTTGAGAGATGACGTCCTCTAAGAAAGCGCTTTAGGAAGGGCGCTGACCAGGCCTCGCTGTGTGTTGTTTCATGTGCGCAGGCGGCGGCTCAGCATTGGCGTTCAGTCGGGGCTACGTCTGCGCGCGACGTGGAGTCGCGTCAGCCTCAAACGGCGACGCAAAATTGCAAGCGGGAAGCCACCACCGAGCGATTTTCGATTCCACGAAACGCGCTGTTTATTAGGGAACTTCGCACATTCCCATTGTTGTTGTTGTTGTTGCTGTCGTCGCGTTGGTCTTCACTCCAAACAGTGGTTTGACGCAGTTCTCCGTGCTGGTCTGTCCTGTGCACGTCTCTTCATCTCTGCCTTAGTGCTGCGACCTACATCCCACTTATAAGAACTGACTGCCTGGATCACGCTTTATATCTCCACACAAATTACGCGTTTCGGTAGAATGCTATCATCGCATCAAAACGCGAGGGAAAAATCAGTAGAGTGTAGAACGTCGAAAATAGTACTTATTAATAAGTGCACTAATGCGTGGTACATTGAAGTACTGTAACTGCGTCGCTAATTTTGGGCGTTATTGGACGAAAAGCAGCTCCTCTGCAGTCGTTATGTGAGGCCAGCAGCGGGCGCGGAGTGAAGACGCTGGTACGTGACACCGACAGGCCAGAGGTGGTGCAGCTACGAGCCTGTCCCAGCAGCACTCCCACACTGGGCGACACGCAGCCACGTTGAATTTCCACAAACATCAAATTCACAATAGAACATGAGGTCAACAAAAGCATAAATTTCCTGGATCTTAAAATCACCAACCATCAACAAAAACGTAAGTTCAGCATAGACAGAAAACACACATACACAGACATAACACTGGGCAACTCATCGTGCCATCCCACCACACAGAAACATGCTGCATTTAGGTCCATGCTACACAGAGTAGACTCCCTTGATCTAGAAGGAAACACACTCAGGAATGAGATGGATACAATAAAGAACATTGCCGTAAGCAATGGCTACACAGTCAAAACAATTAACAATTTAGACAGACAAATACACAAAAGCAAGACAACGAATGGCAACACTATGAAAGAAGAGAAAATATTCGCCAGTATTCCATACCTGGGCCCCAATATCACAAAAAATAGCTAAACTTTTTTTTTTCAAAAAAAAAAAATTAACAGTTTCATTCTCAACTAATAATAAATCACGAAACTTACCCAATACATAAAATCAAATCCGCAAACATACAACAGCAGTGGAGTGTGGAAAGTATCATGCTCCAGTTGTTCTGCCTACTATATAGGGAAAACAGGCAGAAACTTCAGATCCCGTTTTCAAGAACTTGTAAATGCTAACAGGCTCATCCACTTAGAAAAATCGGTCATTGCACAATGTATGTTGGAAACGAAACATGTCATCAACAATCTAGAAAACGATTTAGTAGTATTACATAATGAAGCAATGGTAAGACCCTAAATCTGTTAGGACAACTAGAGATATATCTCCATAAAATCAAAAAACCAGAATCCATGTTAAATTAACAAACAGATTTCGCAAGCCACAGCTATTTCAGTAATTTTAGATATCTGTTCTAAAGTTATTTCCTGCATATGTCAATTGTTTCCTCCACATGTCAACTATTTAATAATTATATCTTGAGCATTATGAAAAATTCATCTTTGACCACACCATGTACAAAAACATCTGTAAAGTGTTAGCGAATCTGCCCCTTGAATGACGTGATATGTTTGAAAACGATGTAGGAAAAAAACTTATGCTGTAGCTAAAACGTTAAAAACGTTTTTCATTGATTATTTGGTAGGTTTACACTATTTATCTTTTCCAGTATTTCGCACATATTTTTCGCGTCTGATTTACGAAACTCGCAATCTAACATCAAACCCCTTCGTGACAGGAATATGCATTTCATCTCATTCAAGAGAACAAATAAAGCGTGTATTAAGACAAATTACACCTGAAGATGGACCCACAGGGTCCGAAATGCATCGTGTACTGAATAAAACACGAAAAATTGTGATTGAAGGTGTCTTTTAATTTATACCGCGAGTGGAACTCATCCGTGCTGATTGGCGGATAACGCCCAGAGAATTGTGTGCAAAGCCGAATGTCGACTTTAATGCCTTGGAAACAATGTTGGAGCATCTTGGTTATCGCAAAGTCTGCGCGAGGTGGGTCTCGCGGATGCTTACGTAAAAGCAAAAAACTCATCGAACGGAAATTTGTCGGGACCTGCTGGACCAATATAAAGCTGAAGGTGACACTTTTGTGAACAGCACTGTCACCGCAGATGAGACGTGGTATCACCACTAAGAGCCGGAATCCGAAAGACAGCCCATGGAATGGCTACATGCGATTTCTCCGTCAAAAAAGAAATTCAACACATAGTCGTCTGTAGGCAAAGAGATATGCACAGTCTTCTGGGATAGCTAAGGTGTGGAGCCTTTGAACGTCATGGAGCCTGGGGAAATCTTCAGTTCAGCACGCTACAAGATAACAATGACTACGTTGAAAGCCCGAATTTCCAAGGTAAGGCCACAGAAGAAGATCAACTTTCACCTACAACATGATAACGCCAGGCCCCAAGATGCGGCTGGACTGTCGCACTACATCCACCGTACAGTTCCGATTTAGCGCCTTCAGACTTCCATCTCTTTGGGCCTCTGAACGATGGACTACGTGGCGAACATTTTTAAGATTCGAAAGCTGATGAAAAAGCTCTAAGGAAGTGGTTAGCCTCAGCTGGTTCCGAATTTTACGAGCGCGGCATGCAGGCTCCGGAACATCGTTAGCAAAAGTGCGTAACGAATGGTAGTGACTATGTAGAAAGATAAGTCTGTAGATGTAATATTGCTCTATTTAGCTGTGCTGTTGTGATGTATGTATGTCCTGTAGTTTCCATGAATAAGAATAGGAGGCATTACTTTCGGAACGACCCTCGCACAGTACTTAGATGTACTCTATCGATTTTTCGATTGTGTTTTGATGCAATGAGGGCAGTCTACCGAAACGCGTAATGTATGTGGATCAACAAAAGGCAACCCAGACAGTTAAATATGTGCAACTGTGTCTTTATTGTAACGACTTTCCGTCTTCCAACTTGCTCGATTTGTTTTTTAGTCAGCTGACGCCACGATTTTTTTCCCTCTCAATTTCCACGTATTAGCTCTTCATGAAAGAGGAACCCGCCCGGTAGAATTTTGCACACAGCACAACTTAATCATAGCTAATACTTGGTTTAAGAATCATAAAAGAAGGTTGTATACATAGAAGAACCCTGGAGATACTAATAGGTATCAGATATATTATATAATGGTAAGACAGAGATTTAGGAACCAGGTTCTAAATTGTAAGACATTTCCAGGGGCAGATGTGGACTCTGGCCACAATCTATTGGTTATGACCTGTAGATTAAAACTAAAGAAACTGCAAAAAAAGAGAACTTAAGGAGATATGACCTCGATACACTGAAAGAACCAGAGGTTGTGAAGAGCCTCAGGGAGAGCGTAAGGGAACAATTGACAGGAATGGGGGAAAGAAATACAGTACAAGAAGAATGGGTAGCTTTGAGGGATGAAGTAGTGAAGGCAGCAGAGGATAAAGTAGGTAAAAAGACGAGGGCTAGTAGAAATCCTTGGGTAACAGAAGAAATATTGAATTTAATTGATGAAAGGAGAAAATATAAAAATGCAGTAAATGAAGCAGGCAAAAAGGAATACAAACGTCTCAAAAATGAGATCGACAGGAAGTGCAAAATGGCTAAGCAGGGATGGTTAGAGGACAAATGTAAGGATGTAGAGGCTTATCTCACTAGGGGTAAGATAGATACTGCCTGCAGGAAAATTAAAGAGACCTTTGGAGAGAAGAGAACCACTTGTATGAACATCAAGAGCTCAGACGGAAACCCAGTTCTAAGCAAAGAAGGGAAAGCAGAAAGGTGGAAGGAGTATATAGAGGGTCTATACAAGGGCGATGTACTTGAGGACAATATTATGGAATTGGAAGGGGATGTAGATGAAGACGAAATGGGAGATATGATACTACGTGAAGAGTTTGACAGAGCACTGAAAGACCTGAGTCGAAACAAGGCCCCCGGAGTAGACAACATTCCACTGGAACTACTGACGGCCTTGGGAGAGCCAGTCCTGACAAAACTCTACCATCTGGTGAGCAAGATGTATGAGACAGGCGAAATACCCTCAGACTTCAAGAAGAATATAATAATTCCAATCCCAAAGAAAGCAGGTGTTGGCAGATGTGAAAATTACCGAACATTCAGTTTAATAAGCCACAGCTGCAAAATACTAACACGAATTCTTTACAGACGAATGGAAAAACTAGTAGAAGCCGACCTTGGGGAAGATCAGTTTGGATTCCGTAGAAATGTTGGAACACTTGAGGCAATACTGACCCTACGACTTACCTTAGAAGAAAGATTTAGGAAAGGCAAACCTACGTTTCTAGCATTCGTAGACTTAGAGAAAGCTTTTGACAATGTTGACTGGAATACTCTCTTTCAAATTCTAAAGGTGGCAGGGGTAAAATACGGGGAGCGAAAGGCTATTTACAATTTCTACAGAAACCAGATGGCAGTTACAAGAGTCGAGGGACATGAAAGGGAAGCAGTTGTTGGGAAGGGAGTAAGACAGGGTTGTAGCCTCTCCCCGATGTTATTCAATCTGTATATTGAGCAAGCAGTAAAGGAAACAAAAGAAAAATTCGGGGTAGGTATTAAAATTCATGGAGAAGAAATAAAAACTTTGAGTTTCGCCGATGACATCGTAATTCTGTCAGAGACAGCAAAGGACTTGGAAGAGCAGTTGAATGGAATGGATAGTGTCTTGAAAGGAGGATACAAGATGAACATCAACAAAAGCAAAACGAGGATAATGGAATGTAGTCGAATTAAGTCGGGTGCTGCTGAGGGAATTAGATTAGGAAATGAGACACTTAAAGTAGTAAAGGAGATTTGCTATTTGGGGAGCAAAATAACTGATAATGGTCGAAGTAGAGAGGACATAAAATGTAGACTGGCAATGGGAAGGAAAGCGTTCTGAAGAAAAGAAATTTGTTAACGTCGAGTATAGATTTAAGTGTCAGGAAGTCTTTTCTGAAAGTATTTGTATGGAGTCTAGCCATTTAGCAAGTGAAACGTAGACGATAAATAGTCAGGACAAAAAGAGAATAGAAGCTTTCGAAATATGGTGCTACAGAAGAATGCTGAAGATTATATGGGTAGATCACATAACTAATGAGGAGGATATTGAATTGGAGAGAAGAGAAATTTGTGGCACAACTTGACTAGAAGAAGGGATCGGTTGGTAGGACATCTTCTGAGGCATCAAGGGATCACCAATTTAGCATTGGAGGGCAGTGTGGAGGGTAAAAATCGTAGAGGGAGACCAAGAGATGAATACACTAAGCAGATTCAGAAGGATGTAGGTTGCAGTAGGTACTGGGAGATGAAGAAGCTTGCACAGGATAGATTAGCACGGAGAGCTACATCAAACCAGTCTCAGGACTGAAGACCACAACAACAACAACAACAACAACAACAACCTCTTCATTCGTTGTTGTTGTGGTCTACAGTGCAGAGAGTAGTTTGATGCAGCTCTCCATGCTACTCTATCGTGTGCAAGCTCCTTCATTTCCAAGTAAGCACTGCACCCTACATCCTTCTGAATCTGCTTAGTGTATTCATCTCTTGGTCTCCCTCTACGATTTTTACCCTCCATGCTTCGCTCTTATATTAAATTGGTGATTCCTTGATGCCTCAGAATGTGTCCTACCAACCCATTCCTTCCTCTAGTCAAGTTGTGCCACAATTTCCTCTTCTCCCTAATTCTATTCAGTACCTTCTCATTAATTACGTGATCTACTCATCTAATGTTCAGCATTCTTCTGTAGCACCACATTTCGAAACTTTCTCTTCTCTTCTTGTTTAAAGTATTTATCGTCCATGTTTTACTTCTATACAGGCGGCCGCTGTGGCCGAGCGGTTCTAGACGACTCAGTCCGGAACCACGTGGTCGCTACGGTCGCAGGTTCGAATACTGCCTCGCGCATGGATATGTGTGATGTCCTTAGGTTAGTTAGGTTTAAGTAGTTGTAAGTCTAGGGGACTGATGACCTCAGATGTTAAGCTCCGTAGTGCTTAGAGTCATTTGAACTTCCATACATGGCTATAATCCATACACATTACATCCAGAAAGGACTTCCTCATACTTACAATCTATACTCGATGTTAACAAATTTCTCTTCTTCAGAAACGCTTTCCTTGCCATTGCCAGTCTACATTTTATATTCTCCCTACTTCAACCATCATCAGTTACTTTGCTCCTCAAATAGCAAAACTCATCTACTACTTCAAGTGTCTCGCTTCCTATCTAATTCCCTGAGCATCAGCCGATTTATTTAGACTACATTCCATTATCCTCGTTTTGCTTTTGTTGGTGTTCATATTATATCCCCCTTTCAAGACCCTGTCAATTTCGTTCAACTGCTGTTCCAGGTCCTTTTCTGCCTCTGACAGAATTACAATATCATCGGCAAGCCTCAAAGTTTTTATTTCTTCTCCATGGATTTTAATTCCTACTCCAAACTTTTCTTTTGTTTCCTTCACTGCTTGCTCAATATACAGATTGAATAACATCGGGATAGGCTCTCTTCATTAGTTATCCGATGCGCTCACGTTGTAGGTACTGGGAGATTAAGAAGCTTGCACAGGATAGAGTAGCATGGAGAGCTGCATCAAACCAGTCTCAGGACTGAAGACCACAACAACAACAGACATCTTCATCATCGTTCTATAGAAACACAATTCGCAAACTTCTGTTCCGTTCTTGTGCGTTCTGTTGATCAGCCACTTTTGACCTCCCAAACAAAATAGCAGGACAGTAATTCCTAACTCTTAAGTTTACATTCCATGTGTCTCTCTTTCAGGAGAGTTCCATTTGTTGCTGCCCTTTTGCGCATTATACCCGCATTCCATTTGTAGGTTCTCATAGTTATGTCCGCTCGTCTCGCACACCAAGTCTGAGGCAAAGGAACCCTGCCTGCCACCGTATTGGCGACAGTACCTGACCGCTGCGTGACTCAGCATGGCACGAACTAGGGAAGCAGTTAGCAGTAACACTGGGTAGGTTTCATCAAATGTCGGTGTGTATAGAATACGTGACACTGCGGTGTATACGTAGGGAGCGGGAGCAGACAGCTACACACACTGCAGTGCGCTGTGGTTCAGATGACGCTGACTGTCCGTTCCTCTGTAGTCGGTTTGTTTTGTGAGTATGTAGCGTAGTGTAGCGTTGGTGTAGCACGCAGGCGGGACCCGGCCTGCCTTCTGAGAACATCTCGGCTTGGCTCCCCTCTGCCGGATGACACACACACACTGCAGCGCTATGACTCAGGGCCAGCACTGGCGCCGCATTCTCCGCAAACAACGCTGCCAGTCGCCGAGGCTCAACTCCGCACTCAGACGTGGACAGTGTTACGACCACCTGGCCGTTTAGGCTGGAGTTTATATCAAGACTCTCTTCCACCCTCCTCCCTTACCTCTCGAGGTTTTCGATATGAAAACCGTACTGACGTTCACCAAATGCTTGTTTCCGATTTTAGGTGACTGTGTAGTGCTACTCTCACATACCTGTGCCTACCATTTCCGCAGTGGCAAGTTTTCCAATTCCACGTACGTATGAATCAACGGACAAGCTAGCACACGTACGTTGGAGAACATACGCATCGAGAGGCAATGTCTAAATTGACAGATGAGATGAAATAGTGAAGGCAGCAGACTTAAGTAGGCAGAGAGACCAGTACAAATCCTTGAGTACCATAATAGATTTCGAGTTTAACTGAAGAAAGAACAAAATATAAAAATGCTGCAAACGAAGAAGACAAAATAGAGTACACGTATGAATATTACAGAGCCAGAAATTTAGTAAGTTATAGTTACAACATACTGACGCAAATTATTTACGAAACAATGGAGAAATTCCTGGAAGCCGACCTTGGTGAATGTCAGTTTGAACTTTAGACAAACGTAAGAACATGCGACGGTATACAGACCGCACCACTTGACTTGAACATAGGTTCAAGAAAGGTTGGTTGGTTAATTTGGGGGAGGGGACCAAACAGCTAGGTCATCGGTTCTGTCGGATTAGGGAAGGATGGGGAAGGAAGTCGGCCGTGGCCTGTCATAGGAACCATCCCGGAAATTGCCTAAAGCGATTTAGGGAAGTCACGGAAAACCTAAATCATGATGGCCCGACGCGGGTTTGAACCGTCGTCCTTCCGAATGGGAGTCCAATGAGCTAGCCACTGCGCCACCTCGCTCGGTTCCAAGAAAGGTAAAGCTACGTTTATAACACTTATAGGTTTTGGACAATATGAACTGAGTACACTCTCTGAAATTCTAAAAGTAGCAGAAAGGGAGTGAATGGTTATTAACAACTCGTACATGGAAGGGCGTAAAAGGAATGTAGTAATTGAGAAGTGAGTGAGTCATGGATGCAGCCTATCCCCGATGTTTACGCTGAACAAGCAAGGAGAATTTTGGAGTAGGAATATTAAAGTTCTGGGAAAAGAAATAAAAACTCTGAAGTTCGTCGATGACGTAATAACTGTGTCGGAGACACTAAAGAACTTTGAAGAGCAGAATTGGCACTTATTGAGTTGCACACGGTAGCAAACTCACATTTGTCATTATAGTATAGTATTAGTAACAACATAATTGGGACGCCAGAAACATTGGAGACACACGTGTAAACTTTTATGCTCTTCTGCTTAGTCACAGTGTGTGAGACAGGCGGGCATTACGGCTAGGAGGAACGTCTGCAGGCTCACCCCCGTAGCATATCTCCAGGGGGCGATAGCGGACGTGCCCTAGATGTACTGCTCTCTCCGCAGTGAACTGCGACAGGGCTGTTACGGTTGCGGTTATTAGGGGAGAACGTGATGTCGGCAACATTTCGTGACAGACGGCTTAAGTCGTAACGAACACCGGCAGCTCAACTGTTTTAGTATTCAAAAATGGCTCTGAGCGCTATGGGACTTAACTTCTGAGGTCATCAGTCCCCTAGAACTTAGAACTACTTAAACCTAACTAACCTAAGGACATCACACACATCCATGCCCGAGGCAGGATTCGAACCTGCGACCGTAGCGGTCGCGCGGTTCCAGACTGTAGCGCCTAGAACCGCACGGCCACCCATGACATGCAACACTCCCAGTAACATACAGTACACACAAACACAATAAGCATACGTGAGCACAAACCATTTCATATGAAGTATTACTGCAGCACATGACGCAGTTACTTACAAAGCAATTCCATCCAGTAAAAATAATGCAGAAATATTTAATCACACAAAATAGTAGCGTTGTGAAAAGACGGGGTAGTAGTTTTTAATGTAAAAGAATGCTCTGAAAGAAATGTAAGTACATGGTAGCCTGTTCCTACGGAATTACAGTCTCACATTGAGTGAGTCACGTCGTACAAGTATTAGGGAGTAACAGTCTACAGAGTTATCAAGCGGAACGAGAACATATTCTCAGTTCTACATAAACCAAATGACAGGGTATGATCGACTGGTAGGACAGTAAAAAGAGTGAAAAGCTATGGTCCACCTCCAAAACAGACCATGTATAAAATTCTAATACGGGCCGCACTTCAATAGCTCAAGTGTATGGGTCCCATATCAATTCGAACTAACAGGACAGATCTATAGCAACTCGTGGTCTAGTGGTTAGCATCGCAGCGTCCCCGGTTCGATTCCCGGCCGGGTCGGACATTTCTCTGAGTGTTTGATTTGTCCTCATCATACAACCTCGTTTTCATCGACGCGCAAGTTGTCGAAGTCGCAGCGACCAAAAGCCTCGCTGCAGGCGGCCAGACAATGATGCCACACCATCACGTCATCTCATCTAGCGCACACAAAAGAAAAACGCCGCCACTTGTCACCGGCTGGCTCGAGTGGCGACAGAATGTGACAGACACATGATAAACCTTAACTGCCTCACACTCCAAGGACGATACCACACATCTCAAGCTGTATAACAACACGTTCTAACAACCCTACCAAAACAAAGGTAAAAAATTAATTATGCTTGTAGTGTTGCTCACGCTGCTAAATGTTGCATTTTCTGGCATATATTATGTGGCAGGTGTCATTAGAGCACAGTTAATAAAGTCATTTCTTGAAATAATGGATAAACTAGGCACTTATCTTTTCGTGTTTCCCACGTTGTGAACTCATGGCTCAATCGTCGAAAATCTAGGTAGTGATGATTCCAAGCTCGGACGCAAAAAGGCCTAGGTGTTATTCTGCGATATTCAAAAGTTTTATAGATGTGTTTCATAAATCATTCTTGAAGATTAAACTTTTGCAAGTTAGGACGATGGTGATGTAAAAAAGTAATCAGCACTCCGAATTTAAGTTACACTTCTCTTTTATTATTTTTGTTGCAATATCAATTCACAATATAAAATATACTTGAAAATATCTTCCTCACTGTTAAAGTTCACATTTCATAAACTGACTACAATTTGTGTCTTTTCAACATGACGACCAAGACTTGACTCTCCAATAACCGCTTACGCGCCCAAAAATTCAGTGTTAGAAGTACGTCAAAGATCATAGTGACAAAAGAAAGAATACACATAAGAATAATATGATTGCAATATAAACACAACGATGTATCAAAGTACCTCTACATTAATGAAATCAAATCTGAATGTTGCCTCAGAAATATGTTAACTACTTTACAGAAACACAGTAGAATACTGCTGGTATCGAGAGGTTGAGGTGAGGTGCCGAAATGGTTACGTAATTCAAGTACTATTACAACGTGTATGTCTAATGTTTCACGTAGAATAAACCAAACTACCAACCATAAGAGGAAAAAACAATTGCTGAATATCATGTAGTGTCCTGACATGCAACACTCCCAGTAACATACAGTACACACAAACACAATAAGCATACGTGAGCACAAACCATTTCACATGAGAATATCTCGAGGGTCTACTGACACTTTCGCCCCTGAAGTAGGCTATTATCAACCAAAAAGCTACCTAGACTGTATTACATATCCAAATATAATGTATCACTTCCCTCTACATAATGCAACTTATTTTCGCCACACTATTGTATTAAATTTTTTAAATTTTTGTTTGACATCCCATTATCTAAATTATATTCTCATCAATTGCGCAGAAAAAATTATTGACTATCTTCCTTGATTTCAGTAACGCATTTGACACCGTCCCGCATTGCCAGTTAATGAAAAAAATACGAGTTTACGGAGAATCAAAGCAGACTTGCGATTGGTTCAAAGACTTTCTTGCAGATAGAACTCAGCATATCGCTCTTAACCGAACTAAATCGACAGGTGTAAAGGTAATATCCGGAGTACAACAGGGAAGTGTGAAAGGGCCGTTGCTCTTCACGATCTCGTAGAAAGGTAGTATGCTCTTTACGGCTTTTTCCAGATGACGCAGTTGCCTATACCAAAGTAGCAATGCCAGAAGATAGTAAGAATTTGCAGAACGACCTGCAGAGAATTGATGAATGGTGCAGACTCTGGAAGTTGACCCTGAATGTAAATAAATGTAACACACAGCACATACATAGGGAAAGCTACACTGTTGATGACAAACAGCTGGAGATAGCGTCTGCTGTAAAATATCCAGGCGTAACTATCCAGAGCGACCTTCAGTAGAATGACCACCTAAAACAGATAGTTGGAAAAGTAGATACCAGACTCAAATTCATCGGAAGAATCTTAAGGAAACGTAACTCATCCACGAAAGAAGTGGCTCATAAGGCGCTTGTTCGCCCGATTCTTGAGCATTGTTCGTCTATCTGGGATCCCTACAAGGTATTTCTGATAGAGGAAATAGAAAATATCCAACGAAGAGCGGCGCGTTTCATCACGGTATCGTTTATCTGAGAAGAGAGCGGCACGGATATGCTAAACAAACTCCACTGGTAGAAGTTACAAGAGAGGCGTTGTGCATCACGTAGAGATTTGCTACTGAAATTTCGGGACAGCACTTTTCAGGAGGAGTAGGACAACATATTACTAGTGAATTTTAAAATTTTCCCGGCGAATTGACTGTTCAAACGAATTTCGGGCTTGCAGCCGGTCGTCGTTGAATACTTCGCACGATATTTCAACTGGGCACCACCTGCCAGTCATATTCAGGTGAGCCGTCGCAACCGGCTGCAAGCCCCAAATTTGTTTGAACAACAAATTACTTCGCCCCACATACATCTCACGTATTGACCACGAGGAGAAAATTCGAGAAATTAGGACCAATACAGAGGCTTACTGACAATCATTCTTCCCACGCACTATTCGCGAGTGGGTCAGTCTTGGAGGGATCAGAGTGGTGCCGAAAGTACCCTCCGCCACACATCATTAGGTGGCAATGTGGATGTAGATGTAGATTCTACTGAACTACTTTAACAACTGTTCAGCATTCAATTCGCTGTAACCTTAGAGAATTTTTTATATATTATGTTGTTTATATTATTTAAAAAAATATGAACAACTGTATATCAATTAGATTGTAATAATGAGAAGTTTTTGCTGTTAGATTTAGCAGAATCCGACCCACCTTTCATTCAAGCCGGTAGGTTACTCTGTACTATTAATGAAATAAATAAATCAATAAATAACCACAGATCTCGTGATCACTGTTTCTATTATTTGACGAGAGCCACTGCTAACGCTCTCGTATTTATGGCGCTCCAGCCGTGAATGGAACTGGAAGAATGTCTAATATGTAATGAAGCACCCTCCAGTTCGCATTAGACGATGTTGAAGAAAGTAGGTGTAGAGACATTCGCATCGAACGGACCCTCCCCGTACAAGATAAACCAGGATGTGGACTGTCCGCGGAAAATGCGTCGAGGTCGACTTGAAATCAGCTGGTGTCCGTCGCAAGTACGACCCCGCATTCCGGATGTGTGTGTGTGTGTGTGTGTGTGTGTGTGTGTGTGTGTGTGTGTGTGCGTGCGTCGTGCAGCTGCAGCGGTCACGCTCGGGACGGGCGAGTGTTCGGACCACCCAGAGTTGTTGCGTCAGGCGGTGCCTGAACACGCCTGCAGGACTTTGCGGCGGCGCGAGGTCGTCCAGAATTGAGACGGCGCTCTAACCGCGGACTGGAGTAACGGGACGGGCGCCGTAAGCACAACGAGCTATGTCCTCTAGAGAGACAGGCAGCGCTCTGATTGACACGACGAGGACCGCGTCTGGCAGACCCCGACGTGGGTTAGGAGGAACTGGCTCAGACGTACAGCAGAATGGACTGAGTAGGCTGGTTCTGCTCACATATTCCGCACGTCAGAGTACTTGGTATACCACTGCCACTCCTCCCCCATCCCCTTTCCCTTCTCCATTCGCGGATGGTTCGCGGGAAGAGCGATGGTGAACAGCGTAAAAAAGTTCGGAATACACAACTGTGCTTATGTGTTTGGAAAGTAACAGACGAAGTACTGGCGGAAGTAAAGCTTTGAGGACGGGGCGTGAGTCGTACTTGGGTAGCTCAGATGGTAGAGCACTTGCCCGCGAAAGGCAAAGATTCCGAGTTCGACTCTCGGTCCGGCACACAGTTCTAATCTGCCAGGAAGTTTCAATGGATTAATTGCATAACATATTGACCAGTGTGAGGTCTGGGTTTACAAAACAAAACTTGTTGCTTGAAACTAGTCAGAGTAATTATCAAAACTTAATTACTTATTCGAAGGAAAGTTGAAATATTTCACGAACAGCTCCTGCTAGCTATGGAAATGAACGGTCAAAACGTTCATTTCTGCAAGGCCTAGCTATTTTCCACATAAAAAGTTACATTGGTGTGAAATTTTACTGTGAAGATGACTCCCTTCGAATCAAGTCCTAAATTTACCACATTTCGAGAACAGAAGATGCTAGCAAAGCAAATGAGGTGTCCATAAAATCATGTTTTGACGCGCCTTTGAATATCATATACAGCAAATGAAGTGCTTCTATTTCTTACTTTTTGACAAATCTTATAACAACTGACCAGCTTTTTTCAATTTATTTATTTTATTTGCTTTATCATACAATACTTCTGAAATTCACTAAATTCGATTTAAAATGAAATAAAAACCAAATAGAATAGGAATTTCCTGTTCCAACTACAAGCTTACTGTTGTTCTGCTCCGTTTTACTTCGGTATCCGTTGTAGAATACTGGCGGAATTTTATACTGCATTACTTTGAATTGTATGTTCTTCCGTCCTTGTCGAATAGTATCTTCAGATATATTTTGAAATTTTGAAATCGTAGGCCGATTCGTATAGGCGGCGAACCGAAAGTCTCCGCCTGAAAACGCTGCTACAGACCAAATGCAATGCAGAGCGATTCCGATGCGGCTATACAGTGTAAGTAAGCACCGACATATTATAAGGATTCGAGCGGCCGCCTGTCTGACACGATACACGGACTGGGGTGGCAGTTATTGAAACAAAGCTATTTCACATTGCGGCAGGATCTTCTCGTGAAATTTCAATCTCCAGCTTTCTTCTCAGTGTGCGAAAATACTTTGTTGGCGCCTACCTACAAAGCCAAAAGTGATCATCATAATGAAAAAGTGAACTCAGAACCCGCTTGCAAACATTTAATATTCGTTTTTCCCGCACGCTGTTCGATAGTGGAATGGTGGGGAAGTAGCTCGAATCTGGTTCGATCAACCCTCTGCCACACAGTTAATTGTGGATTGGACAGTAACCGCGCAGATGTGGATGTGGACAGTTACGAACTTCTTCACGTAGCAGGAGACGATGTTTTACCAAACGGGAATGTTCAATCTGGTGCATCCGTGGGATGGTTACCTAAATGCTGACAGCGGGTTTGCCTGACCGGCATACGGATTCTGGACTGTACGGCCTTCGAAAGGGAACTTGTTGATTGCCGGTTGTAACTTTCGTGATGTGTGTACTGCACGAAGCGAGTTTGGAGCCAATTGTACAAGAGACCCACACAACCATACATCAATAAACTTGTGTACGTTCGACATCACTTGACATGTAACCACACTCGGTAGCCGAATGGTTAGCGTCCCTGCCTTCCATACTGAAGGACCTGTATTCGATCTGCAGTACTACCTGGAATGGTCATGAGTGGAGACATCTGGAACGGTGTCCTGTCAGTCTCGCGAGGCAAACTGAGCAGCGGAACTAATAAATAAGCAGCGGCCTCACCAGGTTTCGTCTACTAGCAATAACGGTCGGAGCGACTGGTGAGATGCTGACACAAGTTCCACGATGGTGCATCAGTCTCTGTACAGCCTCGCAGGCAGCAATCAGACAGTCGCAACACGCCTAACGCCTAATCGCAGACCGGTAGCTATTTATCTCGAGATCGTGGCGGTTGTCTTATACAAATGGTCTTCCTCTAGTTGCGTGTCTTATTCTGAGACTACTCAGAGAACCAAGTCCGTGACTTGACTGACGTAGGAGACCACTATATCCAAATTAGGGATGGTTTCATCCAAAAGTCCGGGGCTGCTTTTGTGCGCGGCCTGTGGTGACCTTGCTGTTGGCCATACATCAGACTCTCGACTTTGTTTCCCTACGACCTGTTTCTTTCGTTGTCTTCCTGTCTGCTGTGCACTTGTCTTCAGTGAGCTACCATTCATATATTAGCTCGCTGATTTCATTTTACGACTTTGTTTATTAGTACTGCCTTCAATGCCGGCATAAGGATACCAGAATTTCTTTTCGATTTCTTGTTTATTAACTAAAGATGGGTAGGGACTGCGCCGGCCGATGTGGCCGAGCAGTTCCAGGCGCTTTAGTTTGGAACCGCGCGACCACTACGGTCGCAGGTTCGAATCCTGCCTCGGGCATCGATGTGTGTGATGTCCTTAGGTTAGTTACGTTTAAGTAGCTCTACGTTCTAGGGAACTGATGACCTCAGATGTTAAGTCCCATAGTGATCAGAGCCATTTGAACCATTTTCGTAGGGACAGCTGTTATTGTGTACGGATGCGGGGGTGTTGGCCACTATACGAAAACAGCTGCAATCTGTGTTGGCCACTGTCGACAAGTCCAGGCTGCCGCACTGGGCTGTGGCGACATGTGCAGCTGAGGCGAGCGCTTCGGCACATCTGGGATCCTAACTGCGGCCGCACCTCCAGGCCTGTCAACGGTTTCCTGGCGGTAATTGACGAAGAGTGGCAGGGTCGCGAATCTCTGAGCGGAAGGCGAAAGTGGATACCGGTCCCAGGGCTGTCGCCTTACCTACACTCCTGGAAATTGAAATAAGAACACCGTGAATTCATTGTCCCAGGAAAGGGAAACTTTATTGACACATTCATGGGGTCAGATACATCACATGATCACACTGACAGAACCACAGGCATATAGACACAGGCAACAGAGCGTGCACAATGTCGGCACTAGTACAGTGTATATCCACCTTTCGCAGCAATGCAGGCTGCTATTCTCCCATGGAGACGATCGTAGAGATGCTGGATGTAGTCCTGTGGAACGGCTTGCCATGCCATTTCCACCTGGCGCCTCAGTTGGACCAGCGTTCGTGCTGGACGTGCAGACCGCGTGAGACGACGCTTCATCCAGTCCCAAACATGCTCAATGGGGGACAGATCCGGAGATCTTGCTGGCCAGGGTAGTTTACCTACACCTTCTAGGGCACGTTGGGTGGCACGGGATACATGCGAACGTGCATTGTCCTGTTGGAACAGCAAGTTCCCTTGCCGGTCTAGGAACGGTAGAACGATGGGTTCGATGACGGTTTGGATGTACCGTGCACTATTCAGTGTCCCCTCGACGATCACCAGAGGTGTACGGCCAGTGTAGGAGATCGCTCCCCACACCATGATGCCGGGTGTTGGCCCTGTGTGCCTCGGTCGTATGCAGTCCTGATTGTGGCGCTCACCTGCACGGCGCCAAACACGCATACGACCATCATTGCCACCAAGGCAGAAGCGACTCTCATCGCTGAAGACGACACGTCTCCATTCGTCCCTCCATTCACGCCTGTCGCGACACCACTGGAGGCGGGCTGCACGATGTTGGGGCGTGAGCGGAAGACGGCCTAACGGTGTGCGGGACCGTAGCCCAGCTTCATGGAGACGGTTGCGAATGGTCCTCGCCGATACCCCAGGAGCAACAGTGTCCCTAATTTGCTGGGAAGTGGTGGTGCGGTCCCCTACGGCACTGCGTACGATCCTACGGTCTTGGCGTGCATCCGTTCGTCGCTGCGGTCCGGTCCCAGGTCGACGGGCACGTGCACCTTCCGCCGACCACTTGCGACAACATCGATGTACTGTGGAGACCTCACGCCCCACGTGTTGAGCAATTCGGCGGTACGTCCACCCGGCCTCCCGCATGCCCACTATACGCCCTCGCTCAAAGTCCGTCAACTGCACATACGGTTCACTTCCACGCTGTCGCGGCATGCTACCAGCGTTAAAGACTTCGATGGAGCTCCGTATGCCACGGCAACCTGGCTGACACTGACGGCGACGGTGCACAAATGCTGCGCAGCTAGCGCCATTCGACGGCCAACACCGCGGTTCCTGGTGTGTCCGCTGTGCCGTGCATGTGATCATTGCTTGTACAGCCCTCTCGCAATGTCCGGAGCAAGTATGGTGGGTCTGACATACCGGTGTCAATGTGTTCTTTTTTCCATTTCCAGGAGTGTATTAAAAACAGGTCTGGTGTGCTGCCTGCTGCCTAAAGTACATCTGAGACAGCACGGGACGCCTCACCTGTTGGGACTGGGCCGATCTTCCTGAGAGGATGAGACTGCTCCAGAGCTAGACGAGTCATGGAGCCTCTCATGCAAATATTGGGTAGGTCGGGAAAGAAGGCTAGTGTCCACTCTTTTCCCTGTCGCAGAGCCCGTCCGAGATATGAAGGAAGTTCTGGCAGCGGCTATCATGGCTCATGTAAGCACGAATGACCTCTGCCGCCTGGGTTCAGAGACTGTCTCTGGTTCTTGCACGCGGCCGGCCGGTTTGTGGAAGACTGCTAGTCGCACCCGTGGTGTGGAAGCAGAGTGATTGGTTTGCAGCGTTCTTCCAAGAACCGATCGCTGTCCTCTGGTTTGGGGCACAGTGGAAGATCTAAACCAGAGGCTCAGACGTATCTGCGACAGTACCAGAGGCAAATTTCTCCACCTCCACTGTCGCGTGGAGTATTGGTTCAAATGGCTCTGAGCACTATGGGACTTAACATCGATGGTCGTCAGTCCCCTAGAACTTAGAACTACTTAAACCTAACTAACCTAAGGACATCACACAACACCCAGTCATCACGAGGCAGAGAAAATCCCTGACCCCGCCGGGAATCGAACCCGGGAACCCAGGCGAGGGAAGCGAGAACGCTACCGCACGACCACGAGATGCGGGCCGCGTGGAGTATTCTAGGGGACCAGCCTGTGTTCACGACGTGTTGTACAGTGCGGGCAGGTGCAGCGCCTTGGGTGGCGTTGGTGGGCACAGCAGAGCCACACTCGGGTGTTCTATTCACGAGACAGCAGTAGGAAGCTGAGCCACGTCAGCAACTGGTCGGCAACTGCACGTCAGAACTTGTCCTCTCCTGCACATTCCAGCAGCATTGATTTATTCCACAAGGAGTGTCAGAAATAACTACGTCTGCGGGGGAGTAGTACCGCACAAGCCTGCGACAGCCCGTATTACACCTCCGTATACGTTGCTACTCTCAGATACTAGCCACGGAGTGTCCTATCCTGGTTGTGTGTGGTGCTGACGAAAAATGATTGCCTGTCTGTGAGGATACGCGCCGTAACCTGTCTCATTTTATTATCATTGTGTCTTAGAGGGGTATAAGATTGTGGCAGCACAACTACCGCACGGTCTTCTGTCGGGTAGTGGTTGGAAGTCATCGGTCCCACCGGATTAGGGAAGGAAGTCGGCCGCGCCCTTTCGAAAGAACCATGTCGGCATTTGCCAGAAGCGATTTAGGGAAATCACAGAAAATCTAAAACAGGACGGGCGGACGGGGGTTTGAACGGTCGTTCTCCCGAATGCGAGTCCAGTGTGCTAACCACTGCGCCAACTTGTGCTGTCGGGTAGTGGCTATCTAGAGTCAACCAACAGTGTTTTATGAGACCAACGTCGCGTTTCTCACATAGATTCCCATTTGGGTGCTTCGATCACCTGTAATGCACATTAGCATGTGCTAGACCTAACCGTTACGACGTTACCATCGCGTCCCTGAATTCCTTCTATGTCTGCTGTCGTGAGTATTTCCATAAGGACTCCAAACGGTGGAACAGTACTCTAGAATTGGTCGTATTGCGCCCCTGTATGCAGTTGTTCAGGCTACTCGAGGCAAATAAACGTTTTTCGTTTGTGTCCCATCTACTCTTTTAAAGTTTGCTGCCACTTCATTCGGCCCCGTAGTCTTGCCCCAGAAGTTGGCAGCTGACCCTGTAACGGGACAGTACTGAGTGAATGTGGGGCCACACAGGAGGCCAGGCCGCTGCGGCCTCGAGAGAGCGTCGCCGGCTGTCGGCCAGGCAGCACACACGGGCCCGCGGCAGTGGTCTGTCTACCTGTCAGAGCTTCCCACGCGGCCTTTCGCCGTCCACTGCTGACTTCACACGAGTCAGATACTGCATTATTATCCTTCATTACCTCTCCTAACAGTAATTCGATGAACAGAAAAAGAATATAATTGTATGGGGGCGCTTTGGAGAGAGAGAGAGAGAGAGAGAGAGAGAGAGAGAGAGAGAGAGAGAGAGAGGGGGGGGGGGGGGGGGGGGGGGGAGTTCAAGTAGGCAGGCAGCGCTCCTGTCCACACACTTGGCTGGGGTGAAGGGCGCAGGCGTAGCCTTGACTCGCAACACGTCACGGTAGGTTTGCGCCGTTGGGACGAAGCGAAGCAAGTCGCGAGGGCGTACTCGGTAACCGCACGCTTCCAGTACACTCGATATTTATGAGATGGCACCAGGGCGAACTCAACTACGTCACGCACTACGCGTAGTTTCACTATTTACGTACATTCACAACGTCTGAACGGACGGAAGTCTCTATCAATATTTGAAAACCAAAGACCACTGGGGAAGTACGATTCTTTCGTATTCACAGGGTCTGTGTGCGTATTTCATCTTGTTCATCATTATGTACGGCCACAAACTAAATTCTAAATACGTCATTATGTATTCTGTTTGTGGAGAATGTGCTCCATGGCATCGTGATACATGATGGAAGAATATCCTCCTGATCTTCCAGTTTCGCCGGTAATAATGGATTGATGACTCTTAAGTCGGCTTCACTTCTACATCTACATGGATACTCTGCAAATTACATTTAAGTGCCTGGTAGAGGGTTCATCGAACCACCTTCACAATTCTCTATTACTCCAATTTCGTATAGCGCGCCGAGGTATAACCCGTGGTCTAGGGGTAGCGTCTTTGATTCATATTCAAAACGTCTTCGGTCCCGGGTTCGATCCCCACCACTGCATAAATTTTGATAAATTATCAGCATTGGCGGCCGAAGACTTCCGGCATATGAAGTCAGCCTCATTCTGCCAACGGCATTGTCAAAGAGGGCGGAGGAGCGGATATAGGTTCAGGGCACTCTCTTTTCCTAGGGGTGGGAAATTGCCCCTAAAGGCGGAAGCATCAGCAAATGATCAACGACATGAGGATGCAGAAGGCAATGGAAACCACTGCATTAAAGACACGTAACGTGTATCCGCAGGACATGTGGCCTGTAGTTGAAGAAGTGTCATGATGATCTCTCCATTGGCAAAAGATTCCGGAATAGTCCCCCATTCGGATCTCCGGGAGGGGACTGCCAAGGGGGAGGCTACCATGAGAAAAAGATTGAATAATCAACGAAAGGATAATGTTCTACGAGTCGGGGCGTGGAATGTCAGAAGCTTGAACGTGGTAGGGAAACTAGAAAATCTGAAAAGGGAAATGCAAAGGCTCAGTCTAGATATAGTAGGGGTCAGTGAAGTGAAGTGGAAGGAAGACAAGGATTTCTGGTCAGATGAGTATCGGGTAATATCAACAGCAGCAGAAAATGGTATAACAACTGTAGGATTCGCTATGAATAGGAAGGGAGGGCAGAGGGTGTGTTACTGTGAACAGTTCAGTGACCGGGTTGTTCTGATCAGAATAGGCAACACAGTTGAAGAGGAATGGACGTCTCTAAAAAGGGCCATCACAGAAGTTGGGAAGGAAAACATAGGTACAAAGAAGGTAGCTGCGAAGAAACCATAGGTAACAGAAGAAATACTTCAGGTGATTGATGAAAGGAGGAAGTACAAACATGTTCCGGGAAAATCAGGAATACAGAAATACAAGTCGCTGAGGAATGAAATAAATAGGAAGTGCAGGGAAGCTAAGACGAAATGGCTGCAGGAAAAATGTGAAGACATCGAAAAAGATATGATTGTCGGAAGGACAGACTCAGCATACAGGAAAGTCAAAACAACCTTTGGTGACATTAAAAGCAACGGTGGTAACATTAAGAGTGCAACGGGAATTCCACTGTTAAATGCAGAGGGGAGAGCAGATAGGTTCAAAGAATACATTGAAAGCCTCTATGAGGGTGAAGATTTGTCTGATGTGATGGAAGAAGAAACAGGAGTCGATTTAGAAGAGATAGGGGATCCAGTATTAGAATCGCAATTTAAAAGAGCTTTAGAGAATTTACGGTCAAATAAGGCAGAAGGGATAGATAACATTCCATCAGAATTTCTAAAATCATTTGGGGAAGTGGCAACTAAACGACTATTCACGTTGGTGTGTAGAATATATGAGTCTGGTGACATACCATCTGACTTTCGGAAAAGCATCATCCTCACAATTCCGAAGACGGCAAGAGCTGACAAGTGCGAGAATTATCGCACAATCTGCTTAACAGCTCATGCATCGAAGCTGCTTACAAGAATAATATACAGAAGAATGGAAAAGACAATTGAGAATGCGCTAGGTGACGATCAGTTTGGCTTTAGGAAAAGTAAAGGGACGAGAGAGGCAATTCTGACGTTACGGCTAACAATGGAAGCAAGGCTAGAGAAAAATCAAGACAAGTTGATAGCATTTGTCGACCTGGAAAAAGCGTTCGACAATATAAAATGGTGCAAGCTGTTCAAGATTCTGAAAAAAGTAGGGGTAAGCTATAAGGAGAGACGGGTCATATACAATATGTACAACAGTCAAGAGGGAATAGTAAGAGTGGACGATCAAGAACGAAGTGCTCGTATTTAGAAGGGAGTAAGAAAAGGCTGTAGCCTTTCGCTCCTACTCTTCAATCTGAACATCGAGGAAGCAATGATGGAAATAAAAGAAAGGTTCAGGAGAGGAATTAAAATACAAGGTGAAAGGATATCAATGATACGATTCGCTGATGACATTGCTATGCTGAGTGAAAGTGAAGAAGAATTAAATGATCTGCTGAACGGAATGAACAGTCTAATGAGAACACAGTATGGTTTGAGAGTAAATCGGAGAAAGACGAAGGTAATGAGAAGTAGTAGAAATGAGAACAGCGAGAAACTTAACATCAGGATTGATGGTCACAAAGTCAATGAAGTTAGGGAATTCTGCTACCTAGGCAGTAAAATAACCAATGACGGACGGAGCAAGGAGGACATCAAAAGCAGACTCGCTATGGCAAAAAAGGCATTTCTGGCCAAAAGAAGTCTACTAATATCAAATACCGGCCTTAATTTGAGGAAGAAATTTCTGAGGATGTACGTCTGGAGTACAGCATTGTATGGTAGTGAAACATGGACTGTGAGAAAACCGGAACAGAAGAGAATCGAAGCATTTGAGATGTGGTGCTATAGACGAATGTTGAAAATTAGGTGGACTGATAAGGTAAGGAATGAATCGGAGAGGAAAGGAATATGTGGAAAACACTGATAAGGAGAAGGGACAGGATGATAGGACATCTGCTAAGACATGAGGGAATGACTTCCATGGTACTAGAGGGAGCTGTAGAGGGCAAAAACTGTAGAGGAAGAGAGGACGTAGGTTGCAAGTGCTACTCTGAGATGAAGAGGTTAGCACAGGAAAGGAATTCGTGGCGGGCCGCATCAAACCAGTCAGTAGACTGATGACACAAAAAAAAAAAAGCGCGGGAAGAACGGACATCTATACCTTTCCGTACGAGGAATGATTTCCCTTGTTTTGAGCACTATGGGACTTAACTGCTGAGGTCATCAGTCCCCTAGAACTTAGAACTACTTAAACCTAACTAACCTAAGGACATCACACACATCCATAACCGGGGCAGGATTCGAATTTGCGAGCGCAGCGGTCGCGCGGTTCCAGACTGTAGCGCCTAGAACCGCTCGGCCACTCCGGCCGGCCCTTGTTTTCTCATGGTGATCATTTCTCCTTATGTAGGTCGGCGACAACAAAATATTTTCGAATTCGGAGGAGAAAGTTGGTGACTGGAATTTCGTGAGATGATTGCTCCGCAACGAAAAACTTCTTTGTTTTGATGATGTCCATCCCAAGTCCTGTATAATTTCACTGAGACTCTCTCCCCTATTTCACGATAATACAAAACGTTGCTGCCCTTCTTCGAACTTTTTGGATGTACGCAGTTAATCCCACACCGCGCAGCCATCATAAGGTTGTACTTCTTAAAGTTTCCAGTACATCCCTTTCTATTATGGAATTTCATCTCCACTTTCGCATCATCTATGCTTTCCATGTAAAATCCCTGTTCATATTACTCACCCGAGAGTTGGAAAAAGATGTTACCAATGGTAAGAGAATGATATACGGAATTACAAAGAGTATGAGGGAGGAGAAAACATACACAAATCGCTTTCCAGAGATCCCTGCCGTCCGAACAAGACACAGCCAAGGCAAAAGCACCACAGGCGCAAAGATACGAGCTGGCGCCACTGCCATAGAGACTCGCTAGTTGCGCGAGTTCCGCGAGCGCCACAGCGGCGCCAAGAATGAAGATATCGACTTGGCCTCGAGCAATTGCCGGCTGAATACAATGCCCCAGAGACCGGACGACAGCGGACAGAAGCCTACTCGGAATGTAAGAGAGCAGCTCTCTCCCACTTGGTTATACATCTTCGTCCAGGGCCGATTTAGACAGGGAACGTCGTTTAGTGAACTCATAGAGGTGAACAGACAGTTGTAAACTGAATGTCCTCTGAATTGTGAAGTTTACCTACGATTCTATGCACTTAGCCATTGAAGGCCTTTTTTGTGTTACATCACGTGCAGTGTTGCAGACTTCATATTTCAATTAGTCACAAAGATAAGTAAATCATTTCAACTCATTCGTCTCTCTTTGTTACTAATTCGTTGGAGTGTTGTAGAACCTACGTTCTCCTACCCTGTTACCTGATCCTGGGTCATACTGGTGTAATAGTGCCAGGGGAGAAATTGTCTTGGCGTTGTACTGCACCAGGAGCCGTTTCACGATCTCACAAACTAGGCCTACCGCAACAAAAGCGGCAACTCTGCCTCCCCAGCAGCGACGAGGCCTTTACGAATCTGGCGACGAGGGTTTACAAAAATTCCCCGTTCGCCAGACGGTCCACTAAGATCTGCTCTCAGCGAAAGTCGCTTACAACAGTGCATCTCCTCACTTGGGGCACGTGTAGGCGCTGGGAACACTTCCTTACTCTCAGGCGCCCGCTACGTCACCAGCCGGCATTCGGTATCACGGTGGGCAGGGTTCATCACGTTTTATCCTATCAGTATATACGAAATTTAAGCCTGTGTTCCGCGTCCGAGTAACGACTTGCGTCGACCTGCAGCATGCGGGACGGTGGAGGCTGAGCACTTCCTCAGTTCGGTGAACGCGGAGAACGAAACCGACCGCAGGCAGTTTCGTGTCGTCAGCCGGCTCAACCGGCCCAAGGTAAACGTAAATGTGGTTGAGCGGACGGCGATCTGAACCTCACTGCTCGATGTACCAGTCGAGTGTTCTAGCCACTGTGCTCTGTCGCCTACAGTAACATGCAAGACGTATAGCCTGACAATTACTGAACTACACGACATAAAATCGTCGTAACTGCCGAACGGTCTGCGTTAGGGCGCTCAAACTGCACGATTGGCCGCGGGGCACAATGGGAATTAGTATGCGCATGCATCGATCGGTTTAGCGACGAAGCTCACTTTCATTTGGATGGGTTCGTCAATACGCAAAATTGGCACATTTGGGGGGCTGACTATCCACATTTCGTGATCGAGAAGTCTCTTCGCCCTCAACGGGTGACTGTTGGTGTGCAGTGTCCAGTCACGGAACAATCCGTGTGATATTCCTTGAGGGCACGGTGACTGCCAAACGGCACGTGATGATTTTGGAAGATGATTTCTTGCCCGGTATCCTAAGTGACCCTGATTTCGACAGGATGTAAGACGGAGCTCGACCCCATCGAAGCAGTAGGGTGTTTTATGTCCAAGAGGACCACTTTGAGGACCGCATTCTGGCTCTGGAGTACGCAGAGGCCCCTGGCACGGGCCTCAATTGGCCGCCATATTCTCTGGATCCGAACACGTGCGACTTCTTTTTGTGGGGCTATATTAAAGACAAGGTGTACAGCAATAACCCCGAACCATTGCTGAGCTGAAAACAGCCATGCAAAAGGCTATAGACAGCTTCAATGTTCCGACACATCAGCGGGTCATGCAGAATTTCGCTATTCGTCTGGGCCACATCGTCGCGAATGATAACCTAGATCCGAATATCTGTTGTGACGTTTACATACTGAATCAAGTGTATGCACTCAGTAGTTTGTACCTAATGTACGCTTTTTTTCATATACTTCAGTAAGAAGCGAAATACTAGTTACCATCATGTTCTATTTCTTGAAGCATAACGCTCCTACCTCCGACCGCCTATTTCATTTAAATCACCGTGTTTTCAATTTTAGGCTTTCCATCATTTTCCAGCAAATGCGGTTGCTGCCGTAGCAGGGATGTCTACACAGAAGTACGCTCGTTTGTGGGAGTTCGTGAATACGATCCGAAAAAGAAACGTTCATGTGTCCCGTAACATTTTCAAACATTTCATATGCAAAAAATCCTACACTTCAAAATGACCATAAGATCGAAAATGCAATAGTGGTGACTGAATTCAACATACAGCTAAAGGCTATCATGTTGCACTCAAAAACGTTCCACGTAACTGTCAACCCTACTGAAGAAAACTAGATCAGTCTTCTTCAATGTTGGCATCACATACATGTGGTCACTCACTGTAGAATGAACTCACTGGCATTACAACTATTTACTGCACCGAGGCTCGAATCTGGGACTGTAACTTGAACTCACTGGCATTACAACTATTTACTGCACCGAGGCTCGAATCTGGGACTGTAACTCTCACAGGATTATTTGATTAGCTCCTGCTGCCTATAGACAGCAAACCACTATTTGAGCATCCGTCCGTCGCCAGTGAATTTAAGTGACAATCCAAACTGCATCACAATTATTTTATACTCTCGAATAGTTTCTGCAAGTTTTGCGCTTCGCTTTAATAAAACTCGGAGAAATTACTAAAGCAAAATTCTTCTCGCTTAAGTCCTTACAGCATAACAATAGTTATACCCCCGATTCTTTAAATAATCGAACTCCCATATATAAACAAACGAGTCGTTACTTGACAAATGAGTTAATGTGTTAAATAGTTAAGGTTAGGCGTGAACACAGCACGATTGCCGGCCGCTGTTGTCCAGCCGTTCTAGGCGCTTCAGTCCGGCACCGCGCTGCTGCTACGGTCGCAGGTTCGAATCCTGCCTCGGGCATGGATGTGTGTGATGTCCTTAGGTTAGTTAGGTTTGAGTAGTTCTAAGTATAGGGAACTGATGACCTCAGCTGTTAAGACCCATAGTGCTTAGAGCCATTTGAACCACTACACGATTGTAGTTTGGTTAACTGAGCTCCATCTTCAGCAAAAGCTAGCTTTTCAAGCAATGTCCAGGAAGTCATACCTCCTGAACTGAGTGTCATACAGTGATACCTAATTATGCAGGTGCATTCAGTGATACATGAGGATAAACTCTGTTGCGAATAAAGTCTGTAGCGAAGTAGAGGTAGTAAACTGGAACGTCATGGCTGATAGTGAACTTTTACTGCGTGTATAGTCAAAGTGCAATAAGCGTTAAAAACTTCTATTATTTTGTGAGGGGTGTCAGCAAGAAAAAGTTTCGCTAAGGTTTTAAATTATGTGTAAAGTAACGTACTGTATGAAATTAATGAATATATCAAGTAGCCTACAGGTAGCGGCGAGCAGTACATATTGCGCCCGTGCGACTTGTATGGGAATGTGCGTGTGGTGTGGATGATGAAATAAATCACAATCTCTCTCGTCAACTCGCCAAAAAGCAAAGTTATAAAAGTTTCATCAGTTTTATGTCAGATCTAAGCCACCACGTCCTACTGCACGAAAAGATTTACCCACACATTACACAGCGCAAAAGCTTCAGTAGGTGGTTGGACTTAACAAGTTTGGCTACATTCCGTCTACGGGACGTCATCTCACATTCGTCGGAATGTTTCCAATGTCCCACAAAAATATTTAGTACAAATTCAGGCAGGATTTGATACGCAAAAATCACTTACGCTCTCGCGTATTTTTTTAAAGTTTCACAAATTCGAGTTTACTTGCAACAAGAACATACAAAAATCGAAAGTCACAGTTCACAATAAATTAATTTCAGAGCATGGCCGAGTTTCTTAAGATCGCGGAGGCGGCTGAAAAAACCACGATTAATTGAGTGGGCTATCTTTAGAACGCCATTAAAGTTCCACAGTATATCAAACAGTAAATTCGACAATGTCTGCACACTGAAACCTTGTAAATGCAGCTTGTACCACACGCAACGCTAAAGGTAACAAGTTCATCACATGCCGAAGAATATCTATATCGGAAAGTAGGAACTCGGAATAATTCACATACGCGAAATACCGAGTATTCACCGCTCCTCATACCAAAGTTTCTGCTAACACAGTCTGACCGCCTCTGACGACCTCCGAACCTAGACTCCCTTCCAAATTGCCGCTGTTCACCCAGGAAACCTCCGTCAAGCATACTGAAGTCAATCAGACTACCGTACGTGAAAATTGCTGAAATTCTTAACTTTAACCTTTTACAAACGTATGGTACACAAAATAACACGGAAATTTTCCGAGGAATATTATGCGGTTTCCAGTTTTCTTTTATCTCTCATAGTTATTTACGAGTATAAACAACAATTTCTACGGTTTTCGTCCATTTTCGGAATCACAAGTGTAAATATTAACAAATAATTTACATTATACATTAAATAATTTCCTATATATCTAACGTTACAGTACTGCCGCTACTTTTAATGTTGTTCTATTTATCAAGACAAGCTGTTTTTAATTGTGCGAAATCCACTTTTCGACTTCTCACTTAAATATTTGAATAATTTCAGTGAATCTGCTATCACAGTCCGATCCGTAGACACATCATTTGTTGCAATCGGATAATGCATTGCCGAGATATTCACTTTTACAACTGAGGAACTAGAATGAAATTTCCACTCTGCCGCAGGGTGTGCGCTGATATGAAACTTCCTGGCAAATTAAAACTATGTGCCAGACCCAGACTCGAACTCGGGATCTTTGCCTTTCGTGAGCAATTGCTCTACCACCAGGTTCGTAGGAGAGCTTCTGTTGAATTTGTAAAGTAGGGGACGAGGTACTGACGGAAGTAAAGCTGTGAGGACAGGGCGTGAGTCGTGCTTGGGTAGCTCAAGTCATAGAGCACTTGTCCACGAATGGCAAAGGTCCCGATTTCGAGTCTCGGTCCGGCACACAGTTTTAATCTGCCAGGAAGTTTCAATTGACGAACTATTTATAACAATTTACAATAACTTACAAACTAATGCAGATATCGAAAGCGTGTCCTCACATGCAATCACCCATCTTTTCCGCACCAAATGAGCCTACTGGCTCCTCAGTGACACGTATGGTTCAGTATTTATTAATTTTGGGGTAAGCTTTAATTTTGTACTGGGCGCGAAAAGCGGCCATGAGAAACGAGCAGCCGTTGTGCTGCCCAACGGACGGGTTTTCCCGGTCGCGCGGTCACCTTAGCGGCCGGTGGAAGTCCAGAGACAGCCCCCATCTGTGGAGCACAGGGTGAAACTGGCCCTCCACGTGCTCCTCTCAAGCTGACTTCACCTGTCGAAACGAATGTGACAACATCTTAGCCGCCACGTGTGCGTCCGCGGTCGCGTGTTTGTGACTGAATGAAGCGTGCCTCCCTTCTACAATAGGCTGTCGTATTACAGTGTGTGGAAATGTGTACCGCTTTCGTGGCGGTAACAAAACGCCACTTGTGGATGAAGGTCGTTTACGGCCCACAAAGCAGTTGAATCTGATGATCTTTCTGCTTGCTGTGATCGACCAGATCTCTCTTTAAAGACGAGGAATGTGGTTAAAACGCAATCTCGACTGCACCAGGAAAAGTGCGTGCATCCTGGTGACGTCACACCACCTCCTGTATCTCTCCGGCACCGAGGCGACCACGTTACCGACGCCACCGGCAAAGGAAACTCAGCACACGGAGAATAAAAGAGAAAGAGAGACTGCTGAATGTCGTTTAGCTGGAATTTCCTGCGGTGTTTGTCTCCCCGATATTCTTCCGGGAATGCGCTATGACGTTGGACGTCATAAAGTCCTGCTCTCGAAAGAACGCGGCCGACGACAGATAAACAAGAGAGAACACTGAGTCACGCCCAGAACGCTTCGCTTATCTGTGAGACGAGAGGCGGCGCCTGTGTTGAGATAGCGGACTTCGTGCTGGGACGGGTCCTGTCATATCGGGCGTTTCTGCAACAAACAAGAGCTTTTTCCTGGTCACTGGCAAAAGCAAGCGACTCTGACTGATCGCCGTTGCTGTAGGCACTCCGCGCCCGTCACCTCGTACCTGGAGCCCCGGTGCAGCACGCCCTGCGTGTTCGCCCTCCAGTTCCCTGGGCAGCCCTGCTCCGACAGACAGACTCGCCGCACTTGCTACACTATCTCCGTGAATCCCTCGGGCCTCCTGCCACCAGGCCGACAAGACGAAGATTCCAAACCTAATGGCGGTTCTTCGCAATATCTCACGGAATAGTTTTATATGCTGTCTCTGTTTACCAGGTCAGTCGCACTAAAGATGTTAGTCTTCTCTGCGCGCATCACACAACTAATTGCACGATTTCCAAGAAATGCTATGAATTTGTTCCGTAGATTCTAGTAATTGCGTATCCCGTAACTCAGAACACTACCTGTTTGGGAAACGGTGTCGACTGTTAGTGAAACGAAAAGAAAATACCATCTGGAAACACACTATTCTTTCTATTTATACACTCCTGGAAATTGAAATAAGAACACCGTGAATTTATTGTCCCAGGAAGGGGAAACTTTATTGGCACATTCCTGGGGTCAGATACATCACATGATCACACTGACAGAACCACAGGCACATAGACACAGGCAACAAAGCATGCACAATGTCGGCACTAGTACAGTGTATATCCACCTTTCGCAGCAATGCAGGCTGCTATTCTCCCATGGAGACGATCGTAGAGATGCTGGATGTAGTCCTGTGGAACGGCTTGCCATGCCATTTCCACCTGGCGCCACAGTTGGACCAGCGTTCATGCTGGACGTGCAGACCGCGTGAGACGACGCTTCATCCAGTCCCAAACATGCTCAATGGGGGACAGATCCGGAGAGCTTGCTGGCCAGGGTAGTTGACTTACACCTTGTAGAGCACGTTGGGTGGCACGGGATACAAGCGGACGTGCATTGTCCTGTTGGAACAGCAAGTCCCCTTGCCGGTCTAGGAATGGTAGAACGATGGGTTCGATGACGGTTTGGATGTACCGTGCACTATTCAGTGTCCCCTCGACGATCACCAGAGGTGTACGGCCAGTCTAGGAGATCGCTCCCCACACCATGATGCCGGGTGTTGGCCCTGTGTGCCTCGGTCGTATGCAGTCCTGATTGTGGCGCTCACCTGCACGGCGCCAAACACGCATACGACCATCATTGCCACCAAGGCAGAAGCGACTCTCATCGCTGAAGACGACACGTCTCCATTCGTCCCTCCATTTACGCCTGTCGCGACACCAGTGGAGGCGGACTGCACGATGTTGGGGCGTGAGCGGAAGACGGCCTAACGGTGTGCGGGACCGTAGCCCAGCTTCATGGAGACGGTTGCGAATGGTCCTCGCCGATACCCCAGGAGCAACAGTGTCCCTAATTTGCTGGGAAGTGGCGGTGCGGTCCTCTACGGCACTGCGTAGGATCCTACGGTCTTGGCGTGCATCCGTGCGTCGCTGCGGTCCGGTCGCAGGTCGTCGGGCACGTGCACCTTCCGCCGACCACTGGCGACAACATCGATGTACTGTGGAGACCTCACGCCCCCACGTGCTGAGCAATTCGGCGGTACGTCCACCCGGCCTCCCGCATGCCCACTATACGCCCTCGCTCAAAGTCCGTCAACTGCACATACGGTTCACGTCCACGCTGTCGCGGCATGCTACCAGTGTTAAAGACCGCGATGGAGCTCCGTATGCCACGGCAAACTGGCTGACACTGACGGCGGCAGTGCACAAATGCTGCGCAGCTAGCGCCATTCGACGGCCAACACCGCGGTTCCTGGTGTGTCCGCTGTGCCGTGCGTGTGATCATTGCTTGCGCAGCCCTCTCGCAGTGTCCGGAGCAAGTATGGTGGGTCTGACATACCGGTGTCAATGTGTTCTTTTTTCCATTTCCAGGAGTGTATTTCCAGTCTCACACTATTGAACAAACTGCACTTGCCCTCGGATTTCAAGATGATCAGGTCACGAGGTCTAAGCGAGTCATATATATAAATAAGAAATATGCAATGAGTGACCCCACATCGGGTCTTTTTCATATTAATTATGTCCTGGTCACGGGAGAGTCGTCGATTTCCCACTCTTCGATATGGCGGAGTTCTTCCACAACTGTGCACCGCGTGTTCGTCGAAATCAAACGCTACAGAGGACAATTACATCATAGTCATATTTACTCAAACGGTCTCGAATCAATTAGGAAGCATTCTCATGCCTATTTAGTCGTCATGCGCAGGGCAACATGATCAAAAATACCTACGTTAGACAGCCAAGGTTGACAGCTGTCTGACAAATTATTTACTTCAGCTGACAACAACACGGCTCAATTTCCTTCAACATACAAATCTATCTCATTTAGCGAAATTAATTAAACGTGGATCAGAAAGTGCGTCTTAAGTAGGTACCGTTTGGGTGCTACGCATGTCTCTCCAGCGTGGCCCCTTGTCCTCAGAAACCTCCTGCCGCTGTTTAAGAAAGGGTGAACTTTAGTGACAGAGGAAAAATGTATCTTCTTTTGGCGACGTTCATCTTCCCATTGCTCGCAGAATTTCCCCTGGAGCTGTGCAGTAACCCCGGCATTTGTGCATTTCGCAGGAGCGCGAGAAGTGCCGTGCAGAACAGAACCTAAGTGCGGTGCTCCGGATCCCCCCCGCCTATCGAGTCGCAGTGTTAACATCGGGAGCGCGGCTGGCCCCGAGGCACGCTTGCTCGGCTCGTGCTGCCGCTTCGCGTCCTGGCACGGTCGCCATTCTGGAGGCGGTACGCCGCGCCGCGTCACGTCACGTCACGGGTGACGGGTCGCGGTGAACTCACGCCGGCAGCTGCAGCTGACGCGCACACACTCGCCACTGCGGCAGATTCATCCGCCGTCTTAGACATCCATTCCAGAAGCGGAGTTGCACGTCATTCGCTATAATTGTAATCGGCGCGTTCTCACTGTTATTTCCGTCAAAACAAGTATGACAGCCAACGTCCAAAGGCGCGCACACACTAGGGCAACGAAGACCAACAAACGGCTGCCAACCACTTCGTTGTCCTAGATTTGCTTAGTATGTACGGGCGGCAATTCGGAGCCAACGAAGTCGTTGGCCTCGGTTGTTATCTGTCTGCTGGCACTAACATAAAAGCGGTGGCCGTTTGTTGACGCTGACACTGTTCCCCTTGTGCCGACGGCGGATCGAATGTTTTTTGTGCGTATAGAACGGGTGTGTATTTAAGTTTTTCAGGACAGCCACAACTAGGACTTAGTATGCTTTGTCGACTAATTTCACTCTTTAGTTTAACAAAAGCATCACCAGAAACCGTGAAATTTACAGTTTAAAGTACCGTAAGGAGCTGAACCGGTCAATAAAACATACTGTATGCTAATCGTGGCTACCGTGAAAAACTTAATTTTAACAGTCGCTGTTTCCCCTGCAGACAATATCTGCTCTCACTAAGTGTGTGTAATTATTGTTTAAAAATACTGGAATCGATATGGAATATGGAGAGAGCATTAAAGCTGACAGTTTTACCGTAAATGCGAGTGTTTGTGCACTCCTACGAACTGCGATTATAGAAACAAACTGAGAAGACTAGAGGGGAATAACTCAGCTACTAGAAAGTGATATGCGCGATGTGAAAATGACGGTTTTTTAGACATCTCTTCGCCGTGGACGACAAAGAGAAACAAACAAAACTGGGAGGGACAAACTTTCTGCTGCAGGCACAGCTGTCCTAAAAGAGGTGTTATCTTTGGAAATTTTAGAGCCGACACAATTCAGTAACTATTCGATATCCGTACTCTTCATTAGGAAAAAAATGAAATATGTTTACTTCAACTTTAAGATAGACATGCATTTTTGTTCCGCAACACTGCTCCCTGCTTTTTGAAACAGATGTCCACAGCGTCGTTTGTTGTTTTTTCCTGATAATCGGCTTCTTGAAGTGAAATAAATGCTGCGCATGCGGCGACTGCTAAAACCTCTCCTTCCCTCATAACATCGGCCGATGAATAGTAACAAAAGCGCTACTTCGTAACAATAACAAAACGGAAGCAGCGTCGGCAAGTTATCAGCGTCCACTGCGATTCCACGCGGGGGAATGCCTCAGGTCGAAGTCCTTCGTTTGGTGTGCATGAGAAGCTGAACGCCAAGAATGCACTGGCTGAATCCAGCCTCTGTCGTTCATTGGCCTTCGTTGCGCGATAGTGTACCCGCCTGGAGGTAGCAGGAAGCGAATCTGCCGTTACCGAATACTACTTGCCATACAAGGTAGTACGCTCGCGCGCTAGCGACTGATGTGCTCACAGGGCGCTACAAAATGAAAACGGTCATAAACATTTATTAACACACTGTACAATGAAACTGTCAGCTTTGATTGACTAATCGTGTGCAGCACAATGGCTTTTGCTCTAAGCGCTAATCCACGCTAAATCGTCGAAAGGGAATCATCTAATCTACACAAGTTCGGCATGCACTGTTGCATCTAACAGTTTTCAGATATGGCTCTGATTATCGCGTTGACCGCCCGCCTACGTTTCGCTTCTAGTAGCTGGCTGGCAATGGTGGGGGGCGACGGCTGCGCAACTCTAGACCGGGTCAGCGACTGTTGCCCGCGACCAACTGCGAAAGAACTGCCGCCTGGAACCGCCCGACTACCCTCTATCCGTAAGAGCAGAACAGTCGTCTATCTGCAGTCTCGTTCGTCGGAGCAGGGAGTAGTTTTCGGGTATCAACATCCTCTGTGTCAGCTGACGTAACAGTTGGCCGATGGAGATAAAGTACGTGCAGGTTTCGCGGCGTAAGCGTAAATCGGTTCCACACTACGAGTGTGGCGACAGAGCGGAACTGACAGGTGGCTGGACGGTGGCGTGCCGCCCTCTGGCGCAGTCGCCCTGTACCGCTTAGCGTCGTGCACAGCGGTCGCAAGAGTGGAGTCGGCACAGCGTGCTGCCCGTGTCGCGTCGTATCGGTAGAACGGTGTTTGTCTACATTTCGTGCTAAGCTCGGAAGTTCAATGTTACTCGTCTTTGTGGAATTTTACACATTTATTTCTTAGACTAGTGGGCAGCTTTTACTGTTACGGAGGTAAATGGAAATATGCCACAGGAAAATCAGCTGGACAGTTGTATTCACGTGGTCTAGCTGGGCAGCACGGTAGCTCAGCGTGTTCGGTCAGAGGGCTGCTCTCGGTAATAAAAAAAACGGAGTTAAGGAATCAACGATCAACTTGAACGGATGTCTTGTGACGTTCGCGCATACCAAACGCAACGAACTATATCGAACAAAATGGAAGAAAAAAAAGATGTAGCGTCTCTAGTTAGTAGTGAAAACGTCCTCGGTCACGAGTTCGAAACCCGCCACCGCTTAAGTATTGATTAATAATCAGCATCTGGCGGCCTAAGACTTCCGGCATAAGAAGTCACCCTCATTCTGCCAACGGCCTTGTTAAAGAGGCCTGAGAAGTGGACAAGGGTTCAGGGCAGTCTCTTGGCCTTTAGGTGGGAAACTGCCCCGAAAGGCGGAAGAATCAGCAATGATCGACGGCATGAGGATGCAGAAGGCAATGGAAACCACTGCATTAAAGACACGTAACGTGTATCCACAGGACATGTGGTCGGTAACTGAGAAAGTCCCATGACGATCGCTCTATTGGCAAAAGATTCCCAAACAGTCCCCAGTTCGGATCTCTGGGAGGGGACTGCCAAAGGGGTGGTGACGCTGAGAGAAAGGTTCCGTAACCAACGAAATGCTAACATTCTAAGAGTCGAGGCGAGGAATATCAGAAGCTTGAACGTGGTAGGGCAGCTAGAAAATCTGAAAATGGAAATGCAAAGACTCAATGGAGATAGAGTAGGGGACAGTGAAGTGAAATGGGAAAGAAGAGAAGGATTTTTGGTCAGAAGAGTAGAGGGTAATTTAACAGCAGCAGAAAATGGTATAACGGGAGTAGGATTCGTTAGAATAGGAAGGTAGGGCAGGGAGTGTGTTACTGTGAACAGTTCAGTGATAGGGTTGTTTTTATCAGAATCGACAGCGACCCAACACCGACAACGATAGTACAGGTACACATGCCGACTTCGCAAGCTGAAGATGAAGAGATAGAGAAAGTATATCAGGATATTGAAAGCGTATACAGTACTTAATGGGAGATGAAAATCTAACAGTCATGGTGGAAGGAGGAGAAGAAAAGGTTGCAGGAGAATACTTCAGTTGATCGATGAAAGAAGGAAGTAGAAAAATGTTCATGGAGATTCAGGAATACAGCTGAGGAAGGAAATAAATAGGAAGTGCAGGGAAGCTAAGACAAAATGGCTGCAAGAAAAATGTGAAGATATAGAAAAAGAAATGACTTTCGGAAGGACTGACTCAGCATACAGGAAAGTCAAAACAACCTTCGGTGACATAAAAAGCAAGAGTGCTAACATTAAGAGTGCAACGAGAGATGTGATAGACGAAGGAACAGAAGTCGATTTAGAAGAGATAGAGGATCCAGTATTAGAATCAGAATTTAAGAGATGTTTGGAAGACTTAAGATCAAATAAGGCAGAAGGGATAGATAATATTCCATTAGAATTTGTAAAATCATTGGGTGAAGTGGCAACAACACGACTATTTGCGTTGGTGTGTAGAATGTATCAGTCTGGCGACATACCATCTGATTTTCGGAAAAGTATCATTCACGCAATTCTGAAGACTGCAAGAAGTGACAAGTGCGAGTATTATCGCACATTGAGTTTAACACCTCATGCATCCAAGTTGTTGACAAGAATAATGTAGAGAAGAATGGAAAAAAATGTCTTAGATGACAATCAGTTTGGCTTTAGGAAAGGTAAAGGCACCAGAGAGGCAATTCGGAATTGTGGCTGATGGAAGCAAGACTAAAGAAAAATCAAGACACGTTCATGGGATTTGTCGACGTGGAAAAAGCGTTCCATAATGTCAAATGGTGCAAGATGTTCGGAATTCTGAGGAAAATAGGGGTAAGCTATAAGGAGAGATGGATAATATACAATGTGTACAAGAGCCAAGAAGGAATAATAAAAGTGGACGACCAAGAACGAAGTTCTCAGATTAAAGAGGGTGTAAGACAGGAATGTACTGTTCAATCTGTACGTCGAAGAAGCAATGATGAAGATAAAATAAAGCTTCAGGACTGGAATTAAAATTCAAGGTGAAAGGATAGTGATAGAATTCGCTGATGACATTGCTATCCTGAGTGAAAGTGAAGAAGAATTACACGACATGCTGAATGGAATGAACAATGTAATGCGTGCAAAATATGGATTGAGAGTAAATCTACGAAAAACGGAAGTAATGAGAAGTAGCAGAAATGAGAACAGCGAGAAATTTAGCACTAGGACTGATGATCACGAAGTAGATGAAGTTAAGGAGTTCTGCTCCCTGGGCAGCAAAATGACCAATGGCGGACGGAGCAAGGACGACACCAAAAGCAGATAACCCTGGCAAAAAGGGCATTTCTGGCCAAGAGAACTCTACTAGTAACAAACATAGGCCTTAATTTGAGGAAGAAATTTCTGAGAATGTACGGGCCGCATCAAACCAGTCATAAGTCTGATGACCCTCTCCCCCCCCCCCCCCAAAAAAAAAAAAATGTCGGACTGCCCTGTTATCTGGGCTGCAGCGTGTTTCCAGAACAGCCCTACTGGCCTGGTGTCGAATGAGACGCGACATCGGGGCCGTGGGCTTCCGGTGCTGGCGACGCCTCGGTAAGCACTGGCTACGCACTCCGCCACACACAAGTACTGTGCGGGAGGCATAGCTTCCGGCGCAGCGGTAATGACTACCCTAATCGGCAAAGTGGCGGACTTTCGCAACGGACGCTTTTAGCATTCCTAGAACACTAACAATGCCAAGTTCCCCGCACCAGCCGACGCGGCTTTTGTTTTTGTTGCGCAGCCAAGGACTACTCGCTGACTGACAGCTGGTTTCGTCACTGTACTCGTGACGGCGGCCGGCTGTCTTCTCCAGTGAGTTCACTAAGGCCGTGAACAGGACTGTCCATTGTGATATGTAGGAACGGACTAGCCCGCCGTAAATCACACTGGCCTTGAGTATCCTTTCAACACCAAGTGACCACCTCGTTCTTCTTCCCGTTTTTCATCTGCTACTAGTACGTTATGTCGACAGACATTTAAAAATACCGGGAATATTAAAAAAAAAGAAAAAAAGAACACTTAAGTGCGTGTAAGCATTTCACAGTTTGAGATTGTTATAGTCATTATGATTGTGAACAGCTATTAATAAGACGTTTTGTGGAGCATTAAGGTTTCGACATAATTCTAAGCAACAAGCCAATTCGTACCTTAAAGTGCACAGAACCTTTATTGTAATCATTGTCACAGCTGAAACCCGTTGCGATATCCGGACACGTTTTGGCCATCTACTTAAGTCTCGTTTCTCAATGAGCAGCACACTAAACGCCGGGAACTGGGCTCGATTCTCGTTGCGACAGACATATTTCCGATTCCTGATATGACAGAGGGCAATGTGCTATGTGCGACTAAGGATGACGTCATCAGGAAACGATTACTTTCATTCTTCCCTTTCAGTGTTTCACAGACAATCTGAATCGTTTGTTGGCCGTAGTCGAAGCTGTTTTTTTTTTCGTATTTTACCTCGAGGGTAACTGACGGGAAAATAAAGTCATGATTACATGCTGTAACATAAATCTGAAAAATAACATTTAAATTCAAGCTAAGTTCAGTTATAATTTGTTTTCTCCGAACTGAGGCTCTATGGACTGCGTGCAGTGTTAACAATCAGTGTCATTCCGAGTGCCAGTGTGCCTTCAGCCTAGCAATAGGCACTTTCTTTCGCTCCCCTCATAAAGTTCTCACCATATTAAGGCTTCTGATTTTACTTTGAAATCCTGATAGCTCTTCACCATTCTTCTGAAATCGTCCGTTTCATTTATTTTATCTCTAGCATGCCCATCTCACGTCGATCTTTCTGTCTCTCTCTCTCTGGAACCATCTTAATGTAGATCACTTTCATTTTACAAAGTTCAAGATTTTCTTCGTGAGACTTGTCTTTATCCATATGGAAGATGTACGTGCGCACAAAATTGTAAGCTGGTCTTTTTGACTGCGGAATTACAAATAAAATTTGTTTCTTCTTTAATGACGATACCAGAACGACGCCAGTGAGAGGACACTCGTCGGTGCTGGATCTTTGCCACGTCTGCTACTCTGCTGCTCGTGCAAACGCTTCTTGAAATGACGTGCAGCACTCCACTGAGCAGCAAGGTACCCCTCCAGACACACACAAAATTTCGGGCGCTCTGCAGGCGAGTGCAACGAGGGTTCCTCACGTCGAACACTGATCAGCAAATACATTGTGACAACCTTCCAAATGGCAACGTAACACAACAGCGATTGTGTGTAGAACGTGTTCGTCCAGTTCTAGACATCAATGTGAGTTCGCTGTCACGGTCCTCAAACAGTTATAGCACGCTTCTGGTGAGACAACAAGCAGTAATGTTCACATACCCCACAGCTGTGGTGCCTTCGATTACTAGCGGAGGTCTCACAGCAGCTCAGGCGAATCTGCTCCGTAATTAATACTGACTGCATACAGCTGCGTCCAGGACGCAGTGCACCTTTCGAGGAGCCGTTCGCCACGACGACGGCGTATCCGGACTAGGCCACCCAGCCGGTGTAACGAGAGACGCGATTCAGCCGACGGACCCCTGATCCACGGTCGTCTCGACGATCCCGTGCTCGCTGCAATCGTTATGGACAATGTCGTCAGGTCAACATGGAAACACTTTGGATTCGTCTGCTGCGGAGCTCCGCGGTGAACAGTGTGCTCTGAAACACTCGTGCCCTGTGCTCTGTCGACAGAGCTGCCACGGGTCACGGCATATCGTGCTTTACAGAGCGGACAGGCCCTCAAACTCCACACTCTGCGACGAGGCGTCGTCGTCCAACGCCGAGTCGCCTTCTAGTGGTTCCGCCGTCCTTCGAATGACTGACCACAGACGGGCACCAGAGTAACACAGGAACAGCCGACTAGCTTGTCGTTTCCGAGATGCCCGTAACAGCGAGCCGTTTGTGAAAGTCGCTTACGTCAGCTGACTTCCTCCTCATTTGTGGACCACACCGTCAGGACTGCTAATTCGCTTCTGCTCCGCTCACATACTTCCCTTGCCACGCCACCAGGCGCCAGTCAGTCTGGTGGTCGTAATATTTCTGCTCATCAGTGTATGCGCCGGGTGGTGGTCGTCAGCGGAAACCCGGTCCTGTGCCAGTCTGACTGTGCAGTGATTAGCGGACTACGGAGGTGAAGACGTGTAGTGCCGAGGCACTGGGAGGGCAGCGGCTGTGTGGAGGCATGCAGTGGAGGCTGCGTGCCGTGCTTTCCCAGGCGCGGCGACTGCCGCCGGCCAAGGCCGCGCCGCGACACAAAGGGGCCGCCCGGCCTCGCCCACGATCCCCACATCCCCCACCACCGCGGTTCCTCCTCCTACTCCATCTCCTCCTCCTGGTCCCTTAACTTCCCGGAACACGCTCGTTAACGCTGCCCGCCCAGCGACGCCCCCGCCGCAGTCGCAAGGCCGCTGCTCTCTCACTGTTCGCGCGCCTCTCTCTGTCTCTGTCGGAGTGAGCAGTGGAGGGTACATTTTGTACCACTACCTGCACCGCCCTCTGCTACTCCGCTCCCACATACGCAGAGGTAAACATCACAATGCTCGTGAGGCTTTGGAAGCCGCTTCCAGACACACTGCCTCGAAGCGTCTCTTTGCGACGATGGCTACAAATATAGCGCAGCTTTTCACAGAGGTCCAGTGAGGACTGTAATTATCGCATGGCACGGCCTCTCTTCTTGACACTCATACGCTCACTTAGGTTCTGGCTCGTCAAACATCAGTGTTGATGCATACTGTCATACACTGAAGAGCCAAAGAAACTGGCAGATCTGCCTAATATCGTGTAGGTTACCCGCGAGCATGGAGAAGGCCGCAACACGACGTGTCATTTACCCAACCAATGTCTGAAGTAGTGCTGGAGGGAACTGACACCATGAATCCTGCAGGGCTGTCAATAAATCGGTAAATCGGTAAGCCGGCCGGAGTGGCCGAGTGGTTCTAGGTGCTTCAGTCTGGAACCGCGCGACCGCTACGGTCGCAGGTTCGAATCCTGCCTCGGGCAAGGATGTGTGTGATGTCCTTAGGTTAGTTAGGTTTAAGTGGTTCTAAGTTCTAGGGGACTGATGACCTCAGATGTTAAGTCCCATAGTGCTCCTAGAGCCATAAATCCGTAAGAGTACGAGGGGGTGAAGATCTCTTCTGAACAGCACGTTGCAAAGCATCCCATATATGCTCTGTAATATTATGGGTCGGGAGTTTGGTAGTGTTTGAACTTACAAGACTGTTCCTCGAGCCACTCTGTAGCAATTCTCGACGTGTGGGGTGTCGCATTGTCGTGCCGGAATTGCCGGAGTCCGTCGGAATGCACAATGGACATGACTAGATGCAGCTGATCAGGCAGGATGCTTACGTACGTGTCACCTGTCGGAGTCGTATCTAGACGTATCAGGGGTCCCATAAAACTCCAACAACACACGTCCCACATCATTACAGAGCCTCTACCAGCTTGAACAGTAACCTGCTGACGTGCAGGGTCGTGGGTTCATGAGGTTGTCTCCATACCCGTACGCATCGATACGTTCGATACAGGCAACATGTTTCCAGTCATCAACAGTCCAATGTTGGCGTTGTGGGCCCAGGTGAGTCATTAAGTTTTGCGTCGTGCAGCCATCCAGGGTACACGAGTGGGCCTTCGGCTCCGAAAGCCCATATCGATGATGTTTCGTCGAATGCTTCGCACGCTGATACTTGTTGATGGCGCAGCATTGAAACCTGCAGCAATCTGAGGAACGGTTGCACTTCTGCCACGTTGATTGGCGCGTAGAACCGCTCGGCCACTCCGGCCGGCTCTGCCACGCTGAACCATTCTTTTCAGTCGTCTTTGGTCCCGTTCTCGCAGGATATTTTTCCGGTCGCTGCGATGTCGGATATTTGATGTTTTACAGGATTCCTGATATTCACGGTACACTCGTGAAATGGTCGTACGGGAAAACATTCACTTCATTGCTACCTCGGAGAAGCTGTACGCCGACCTTAACACAACGTTCTAACTCACGCACATCGTGCCACTGCAGCACCAGTAACTGCAGCAGATACTTATTCTCTTCTATAGGCGTCGTCGCCGAACGCAGCGCCGTATTCTGCCTGTTTACATATCTCTGTATTTGAATACGCATGTCTATACCAGTTTCTTTGGCGCTTCAATGTACAAAAGGTGTTCAACTCGAGATTTGCACCTGGTGGCCGAAATTAAAACCAATTTTTGCAGCATAAATCGGTTTCGCGTTAATGCTTTAGAATATGTACCGAGTTTTGCTGTCATACGATTATACAGTCCACACAGGACCTCTGTGAGTACCTGCACTTTAGTTATAACTGTTCAATATAAGGAATAGAGTGAACTGCTACAGATCCTATCTGCAGTTACCTACAGGGACTCAAACCTCCACGTAAGATAATGCGAATTTAAAATAAACAAGGTCACACAATGAATGACGAGTTATTAAGTGAAAGTTAGCAGAGGTGGTGCAATAAGTGATGAAATTATGGGTACCTCACCTCGTACGAACGTATTGGTAACGGGATCCACCAAAGTGTGAAAGGAAACTAATCGGCACTGTATCAATCTGGTTTATTGCCACAATATATCAAAAATTATATCCCCACGCATTCGTAAATACAAACATTTAACAAGTGGAACCACAGCCTTCGGACAGGCGGGTTGACATACATAAAAGAATGAAGCCAAACTATGTCAGAAATCTGACCAAAGATTGTAGAGAACGTTAACGATTTGAAGAAAAGTCGTTGAAAAATATGAAGGAACACCAATACTCTCACCGAAGTGCACTAAGCGACGTATGCAATCAGCTGGCTGTCAGAATTAACTCTGCAAAACGAAACCCTGATGCAAATTAACCGACTCCGTGCTCACCACGTCTCGGTGGCAGCAACGACGGCCCGTTCTTACCACTTCTAAAATGTGCAAGGCAGGAGTGGCTGAAAATTCAGAGTTCGGCTCAGCCTCTGCATTCTGCTCTATGCTGGAGACATCCCACCCTGCAGTTCTGAGATCCAGCCTACTGCCTCAAGCTCTGCAACAAGTGTCGTGTTCGTTGGTCTAAGAAAAAGTACGTTTTATCTTTTTTCTGTGAAATATTTCTCGTTCTGCCAGCATTGGAATCTTGCTGGCCAACTGCAACAGGCCTTGCGAATGGCGACTAATGGTAGTTCAATAAACAAGTTTTGCAAATATCCTGCCCTTGCAGGTTTTGTCGTGGTTAACCAATAAGGTATATTTCTGCTTTTGCACTGGGGATAAGGAGAAAATATCTCTCACTACATGACGAATTTTCAGTCATGTCCAACCAAAAGACGTGCACGTAAACACGCGCGGCAAATCGACACCACTACTTAAATAATTACGATGAGCTGACCAGAGAACGCCTTACTAAAATCTGACCAAGCATTTCAGCTGCCTCCACTGTGCTTAATAGCTGCTCCCAAGATTCAGAAGCTTATCTCCGCTGAAATGGATTCCTTGCGCTTCCCACACAATGGAGTTTTGTAACACAATGGCCGCCCTCACTCGAAACTCCTGCTGGGCTCGAATGGCAAACGGTTCTCCTCTGCTTTATACCTGCACGGAGAGTGGCTTTCAGCGGGAAACAGCTTTACTGTTATTCGTTCCCCTACGTGAAACTTTCCTTTTGTGAGCCCCCAGACTGCCAGAATGACAAGGATACTTCACTGTAACAAGAGGAGAGGAGATATAGAAATAATTAAAAAGCAGTCACTGTCAGTAGTGAATGCTGCTTTAAGTTATCACGCAGTGTTAATGATTTGACTTGACTGGCTATTGTAATGCATATTAAATTATCAAAAAGGTTACGGGGCAGTTTGGCGATAAACTTCCATGTAACAATAGTAATGCGCCAGAATTGAACATTGTAGTATTCTCCTTGTCATTTCTTCCCAGTCACTAGTTTTTCCCTGTTTTTCAACTTCGTTTGACCTATTCAACACAACGTTTTGCATTCTGTTGACGAAGTATGATTCTAATCTGCTGTGTGGAAAACCATCAATTAAATGAAAGCTAACTTTTTCTTAGAGTAATAATCTACGTACTCAAACGCCTTGGAAAGATCACAAAAACTACCAACTGGTAATATTTCACTATTAAAGGGTTGTAATATTTGGTGAGCAAATGCGTAAACAGCATTCTCCTTGGAGGAGCCCTTCTGGAATCCCAAGCTGCGATGTACTAAATAAGTTGTTTGTACTTAGATGTGAGATTACTTTGGAGTACTTTACTTTTTAGAATATTTTATGAAGAGAGGTCAGGGAAACTGGACGTTAATTACTTGTGTTCTTGTTGCCAATTTTCTTATAAACAGGCCTACCTGTTGCATATTTTGTCCTGTTGAATGGGAGTAACCAGAGAATCAAACCTTAAATGTGTTTATTCTTTACAAATGCGTATTACATATATCAGTCTGACCGTATGCAGAACAGCAAGTAACAAAACACGCCTTGTATAAAGAGCAAAAAAATAATAATAATAATAAAATTGAAATATACAATGGGAAAAAGTATTCAGATACTCGGCAGTCAGTATTTGGTAATGCGTTCCTTTCTCTGTATTAGAGCTCTCAATCTTCGTGGCATTGAGTAAACAACCTTTTTCTTTATATCCGAACCGATTTTCACCCATTCTTCTTCTATCAACGCACGCAAATGTGTCAAATGGCAAACATGTCGTTTGTGTAGTCTCGTTTACAGTTTATTCCAAATGTTTTCGATGGGATTGAGATTCGGAGACTGCGGTGGGGTAACGAGGCGATGAGGCGTGTTGTGTAGGATCCACAGTACGACAATTTCCGCTGTATGCTTAGGATTATTGTCTTGTTGCAAATGAAAGTCACCTCCAGGATATACCTTCGCAGCACTGTCAGATTTTGAATATATCCAGATAGACAAATTTGTCCATGCTGCCTTCAATAAAGACAAGCTCACCAACACCTCTGGAAGACAGGCATCCCCGCACTATCAGACTGCCGCCTCCACGTTTGATGGTTGCTTGCATGTTTTTGGGCTCCCACTCTGTGTTTGCTTGACGCCACACTAAACTGCGGCCATTCACATGGCTCAAAGTAAATTTGCATTCGTTACTCCACAGAATCTTGTCCCAAAAGGTCCCATCCTTGCCAACTAATTCTTTTGCAAAAGCCATCTGCTCTTTTGCGTTACACTTACTGACGAGCGGTTTGTGCCTTGGTACTCTCGAGTTTACCTAGCACTGTTCAGGCATCTACGCACTGTTCTAACACTAACTTCGGTACAAACGCCTTCTGCCAATTCTGCCGCTATAGCAGAGGCTGTTGTCCGCGAGTCGTTTTTCACCATTCGAATTATCTTCCTCTTGTCTCTGTTCGTGAGTTTCTGAGGTCGCCCCTGTCGTGAACTACTGACGAGAGCTTTCTCTTCTTTCCATTTCTGGACGATACTAAATATAGTTTTCCGACTTCGTTTGACTATCTTGCCTATTTCTGCACATGATTTTTCCCTCGCTACACAGCCGCACAGTAAGCGTTCACTCTTCCACTGTCGTTTCCGTACCTTTACGGGGCATGGCGCTACGTTGGACATTTTTGACGGAAGCTGTGCTTTCTTGTAGTACGAGACAGCTGACTTGGTTACACTGACTGCTTGCTGCTGCCGAATTGTGCTTTCAGACTGCGGTTACCTTGTCAAGCGGGGTGGTGTCTGATTACTTTTGTCACGCGTGAAACATCCGCCTGAGATGGTAACACATAACTAATGGTTCCAGGTATTGGATTACAGCATATACGCCGATACACATTCCGTGTATGCATCAGTCACACCTGACGGTAAGATGCACATGTGACCTGTATCTGAATATTTTTGTCCGCCTCTGTATACATTACTAACGTCATTACTCATTAAGCTGGAACGAGTTTTGCAATTGTAATCTTACGATATTTAGTCGATTCGACAACCAGTGAATTTGTGTCATTTATCATATGACGGACATTGCTGTTAATACTCATGAGGAGGACGTGACACATTTTATTGTTGAAGGTCAGCAGACGCTTTCCGCACCGTTCATGTTTCTTGACTAAATCGCTTTGTACTCCAGTAGGTTCAACAACTGTGACGATAAGTAATGTACCGATTGTACACAGTGCAAAGGCCAGCTCACTGAGCCTCTTTCCTCGGCAGGTGGCTGGAGGCGTCGCGAGGCAGCAGAGTCCCGCCGCTTTTAGAGAGCCGGTATAACTCATAGTAGCCTACTACGTACAGCACAAGAAAATTTGATACAGTGGCTGCAAAAATTATTCGTTACTTGCATTTATCTCCTTTAAAGTTCGTTTACTAGACATATTTCAATGAAAGTAACGTAAATAAAAAATATAGTGTATAGCATTTGTTTTTGTATCAGAAGTGCATAACGCTATAAAGTCGAATGAGCATGGCATAACAATTACAGGAACTTTCCGTTTCCAGCAAGGACTGTCAGATACTGGCTTCAGAAAAGCTTGTGACACTACCAGTATGCACGAACCGTTAAAGAAATAAGATCGCAAACGCTAATTACGTACTAAAAACGATATATAACTAAATCGAACATGCATACACAACGCATAACAATTTTCTCAATAATTCGAATACCTTTTAGTCGTTTCCAATAGTGCTCTGAACTTCAACTCGAAAGCACGGCGAACATAGGAAGCGCGAGAGACGTTTGGCAGAAAAACGGCACCAAAGCTATACAACCAATCACGGGCAACTTCACCTACGGCCACTCTCTCTCTGTATACAGGCTATCTAGCCGCTGTCGGCATCGAGCGCGCTGCGGTCGGCTTTCCCCAGTCTTAGGGCTCCGGCAAGTCCGCGTGCAAGCAGGCTCTGTAGCGAGCAGTTTACACCGCAGACGGAACCCCCGTCCACAGGCCGTGGCGGGCCCACCGGTACATACTGGCCGCCGCTGTCGGCGAAACCGGATGCGGATGCGGTACGGATGCTATGGTCAGCACCCCCCCCCCCCCCCCCCCCCGGCCGTGGTCAGCTTCCATAACGGGGAAGTGCCGCTGCTGGACCAGATGCTCAGTGGCATCGCGAGGCTGACTGCACCGCGCTCGGCTCGTACCTAACAGCACTGGGATGTCTGGGTGGAAGCCAGCCGCAGAGCCGTGTAATGTGCGACACTTCTGCAGCAGCCGAGAATGTAATCTGCACTGTCAGCAGTGGTCGACACTTTCATTACGGCCGTAAATCTGTGTACGACATTATGTGCCAACCGACGCGTGGACAGTGAAGTATCCATCCTCAACTTCTGTTGTACTATCGTCCTCTGTCACTTTGGGTTTGTCTAATTATAACATAATGAATCGAGTATGTAGAATCGATGTCGTCGTGCCTTCTCAAGGATTCTGACCTCTTTGTGCTGTAGCTTATAGCAGATTTACTCTTTTCCTGCTCCATTCTTGGCATTTTGATTCTTTTACTTCTCTTGTGGTACGTATTCTCCTTACACTTCATTCTTGTTCTTCTTTCTCTGGTTGCGTGCGCCACCCGTAGCTGCTCACTCAGTGGGTCCGGCCATCTTGCGACCATCGGCCACTGCATCTGATCGCCCAGAGCACTGACGAGACAGTTTCCCAAACTCCTCGCAGACTGCCAGGATCGATCTCTTTGCATCAGAATCCCGGCAGTCCCGTGCCACACTGCTGGGCTGACGTCACGTCGTGCGGCAGTTGCAACGCCTCACTTTGCACCATCTGCGGCCTTTCTCCAAGTTACGGCAGCATACTCGAGCACTGCCAAGTACAGCAGTAGTATAGCTAACTACGTTTCAGTGCATTTTGTTAGTGCGGGTTGCCTACATCAGGGGCAGGTATTGACTGAGGGGCAAACCTATTGTTCTCCTTTGACTGACAGATACTTAACCTATTGTTCTGCTAAAAGGAACGTGACCGACCGTTTATCATTCCCGGGAACTATAAGTAGACAGCTGCGACCAAGTCCGACAGGAACGGGATCGAGGCTCGAACGAGACCGGCCGAAGTGCCCTTGCAGTAACGAGACCAACCTTTCCCATTCCCGGGAACTAAAGTAGAAAGCTGCAACCAAGTCCTACAGGAACGGGACCGAGGCTCGAACGAGACCGGCTGAAGTACCGTTGGGGAAACGAGACCGACCGTTCCCATTCCTGGGAACTATAATTAGAAAGCCGCAGCCGCGACCGAGACCGACGGGAACGGGACCGAGGCTCAAACGAGACCGGCCGAAGTGCCCTTGCAGTAACGAGACCAACCTTTCCCATTCCCGGGAACTAAAGTAGAAAGCTGCGACCGAGTCCTACAGGAACGGGACCGAGGCTCGAACGAGACCGGGCGAAGTACAGTTGGGGAAACGAGACCGACCGTTCCCATTCCTGGGAACTATAATTAGAAAGCCGCAGCCGCGACCGAGACCGACGGGAACGGGACCGAGGCTCAAACGAGACCGGCCGAAGTGCCCTTGCAGTAACGAGACCAACCTTTCCCATTCCCGGGAACTAAAGTAGAAAGCTGCGACCGAGTCCTACAGGAACAGGACCGAGGCTCGAACGAGACCAGCCAACGTGCCGTTGCGGGAACGAGACCGACCGTTTCCCGTTCCCGGGAACTAAATGGAAACCCGCGACCGACGTGAACTATGATAGACCGTTCCTTAAAATTCGTTCATCACTCGTTCCGTTCATCTTGATGACCCCTTCCTTTGGACCCATTAGATCGCGAACGATCCATCTCTTGTTGTTTGTGGAAGTTGCGGGGATACCGTTGGCGTTTATGAAGTTGGTGGTGGTGGTCGTGGCCGCGGTCGTCGCCCTGGTGCGTGATCTCTTTGTGACGTCGCAGTTGTATTGGCAAGGCGCGCGGCTGGCGGCGGCCTGGAGCGTGCAATGGCTGCAGTGCGAGACGCGTGACGCAGCCTGGAGCGGGGCGGGGCGAGGCGGGGCGGGCCGTGTCGCGGCGTCACGGCGGCGGCGTCTGTTCTAAATATAGCGTGCGCGCGCGCGCCCCGTCTGCACGAGGGACGGCCGCTGCGGCGTCACTGCGGCACCGAGCACCGCCGACAGCTCGGCCGACAGCGGGTCGGACAGCAGACTACTGAGTTCCACGCACATTCCGTGAAGTCGCCGCGATGGGAGAATGGTGCAGAGGTCCATCGACACTCTTACTCCACCAGCGTCGCGATGGAAAAGTGGGGAAATTGCAGCGGCAGCTGAACTGCGCGCGAGGCAGAGCAAAGTATTACGTGGTTCCGACGTGAAAATACCGTACACGGTATTGTATCAACCACCAGAACGCATCCGTGATGTTTGACGCCAAAGTGAACTGTGTGCCTGCCGTGGGGACTCGATAGAATGAGAGCTACAGCAGACAGACAGTAAAGACAGGCTGCCGGCGGTCAGAGTGCGTATGCAGCTCAGGGAGGCGTATTTCACTGAGGCCCGTCTCGCAACTCGCTGGAAGCAATTCTCTAGCTTAGAGAGCGTGTCACGTCTGACAGCGTAGCAGCTTACTCGGAATATCAGTAGGTCTCGGCTGTATCGCATACTTCCAATGTCAAGTTATTAGAGCCATGTGAGATACAGATTCCTGAAACACACTTGACATGAGAGGGGGTGTTCTGTCACACACACAATGGCAGAACGCAGGAGAGGGTGGGTGGTGAGTGACGGCTGGGCCCCGCTACTATCCGCCTCCAGGGCTGCAGACTGGATTAGCTAGCCGGGTCCTGTGTGGATAGCGGCTGGACTGGTTGGTGGCAGCGGGGCGGAACCACCGGTGGCAACGGCCGTGTGGCTCACCCCAGAGGTCAGTGACCGTGACCGTGTGACTACGCTGCGGTGCGTGCAGCGCTCACACGGGAGACGGGCGCTCGTCTGCGTATAGCCTACAGTGCCATTTTCTCTTTGCCTTATTTAAACTTCAGTGACCCCTGGACCCATGCAGTCAACCGCTATGTGTTTTATCCTAATACGTTTCCAGTATTCCTCTGGAAACACATAACTTGTCAAAATACAGAATTACACACGGAACCATTACTGCACAAGCCGTCGCGTTTACTACGATTATTTTCACACACATTCACCTCTTCCTGGCAGCTGGATCTTACTCTATTTCTTTCTTTGACGCACTACTCAACATTTATGGCTGTCCGTACATTGATATGTATTTTATGGTTTATTAGGATTTCACGTATGTTGCTAGTTCGTTTCCCGACAACCCTACTTCCTGCAGTCATCTCGTAGTGTTACGCTGTCTCATCTCACGGCCGACAAAAACAATGTCGAGATATTATTTGCAGCTGATTCACAGTAACATAGATACCTCCGTACTGAGGCGCTACTTGTGTAGGAGGGATCTTTCACGACTGACTCTGACACGCGGTATTGTCAGACGGAACTTTCCGTATCGAGGATGCTTCAGCAGTGTAACGGCTACTGCTGTATGATGTCCCTCCCACGTCACAGCCAGGATCTTGAAATGTGAATGTAAGGTGCGGAAGGACTTCCTCGTGTCGTAAAAGACAGCGGACTACACGAGAGTCCCCCAATCGATCCGCGCCGGTGCCACAAGGCGAGGAGCCAACTTCCAGGGACGTGGGCTGCTCGGGGACCTCTGTAGTAGCCTCCGCGCTACGGATGGGGAAAAACCGACCGGTTAAAACCGATACCGGTATTTTAGTTCTGAATAACCAGTGTTTTTCGTTATTATTTGGTCTTAGTTACAACAGGATTTTCATCCTTTTTTACCAATAACTGCGTAAAAAGTGACGATTCAGTTCGCAATAGCGCCAGTGCAAAATTTTTTGGCCTTTAAATAAACCTTAAAAAAAAGAGTACTGTTTATTCCTAAAATTGCCACTGCTTTGAAATATTGATTATAGAAACTGGGAAAAACAATCGGTGCAACTTTAATACCAACGCCTACAGCTAGAAACTAGTAACAGACACATGATACGGGAATCGGTACCGCACTGCAGAGTCAATAACGTACATGTTGGCGCGTGGCTTGATCTATCAGACGGTACGCGAGTACGTGCAGTGTGGAAGATTTGCCGCCAGGTGGCCTGTATGGTAAGTCTTTGGCTGTCGTCCTCGGACATCAGCTGTTCGCAGAATAGTACCATCGCTAGCTTGGAAGTGTTTTGCGAAGTGGGGTAGCAATGAAGTACAATGCTCAATTTGCTTTGAAAGATTAGAAACGGGAGGAAGCTCGACAGACTTGTGACATCGACATCATATAAAAAGGAAACATCAACGTTATGTTTTCTTAGAGAAGGTTAATTTGATTGAGATATCCATAATTTTATGGACGTAGCGTAACAACACAACCCTTAATTTTCTGGTTGCTTCAGGGTGAAAAACTGGTACTACCCAGAACTGGCGATTCAGGTTAAGTCTTCTGCCGACTTGTAAGCATATTGTCATATCGGTTACCATAAAAGACTGCAGTCAAGTGCCAGTGTCTTGTAGCGAGCGTGAGAGCGTGCGTTCGATCATCGCGTTCCGCATCCATCATCAGCAATCAGCCGCGCCGCGACGGTTACGCGCACGCTTGTACAAGTGAGAAGTGAGAACTGAAAAATTAACTTTACGAACAGTGTTATGTCATTACTAGAGTCAAGGAGGACTGATACCAAATATCTCCGTATGCATGAAGAGCGTAAGTACTTTCGTGCGATCATTCGGCTTCCGCACCTTCAACAATCACCCGCGTCGTGCCGGTTACGCGTTCGCTCGTCCAAGTGACATTGGACAGATAATCATCAAGATTGTTAATTGGGATAAACATTTACGACTCAGGGTGTAAACAGTGCAACCTGTGATTTTTTATCGTCTCAGAATATAGTTAGTTGTTCATACCAGACGTCGGACAGTGTTGTGTTTTAACGTTGAGTGGCTCCCCTAAACCCACTTGCATATTTAAATAAACAATTTCAGCCAAGCCAGCAGTAGTGTGGAGCAGAACAGTACGACCGCCGCGGGATTATCAGGTACGTGGTGTGGACAGGGCGCATGGTCAAAGAATGACAACCAGTTTAAAGGTACCCCCGCGCCATTTTTACACCCGGGCGTGTTACAGCCTTTGGCCATGGTTGTCACCGTAACCGTCTCCGTCACCTTAGTGATCTTTCGTGAAGACAGTGCGACCGATTTCTGCCCTAGCCTCAAAGCCATATGGACCGTGATGATCTACTTCAACATCGTTACAAGTTTTTTTGTCCATATTCGAAGTCTACGTTCGTTACTGCAAGTCACACCAATAAAAAACCTAAACTCGGTTACTTCAGCAACCGGCTATTTTGAGCGGTTTTAATAGTCAGGTTAAACTGGAGACGAAAAGAAGCGGCGTAACCGAAAAGCCGTTGTTTCAGAGACAACCGCCGTCTCTACTCGACACCCGCTGCCTGCCCCCGTCGTCGTCCGCGAGACGGGAACAAAAAACCCTCTCAGTTTCAGGATTCCATCTTTCTAGCTCATATCTCTGTCAAGTCTGTGCCGATGGCTTCACGGCACAATTCGGCTGCGAAACGTGAGATTACGAAACAAACAACTCTCGGCGAGGAATCCGAGCTATAGCGAAGGCTCTACTGGCATATGTGAATCACCTTCCACTTAACATTCATCAAGCTGAATTGGTACTATTCGCCGATGGTACTAGTATTGCAATAAGCTCCAATAGAGAGAAAGCAACAGACGCCATCGTCAATGATATTTTTCGTAGAATTGTTAAGGGGTTCTCTGAAAATGGCCTATCCCTTAATTTTGAACCGAGCTGTTCTAGGCGCTTCAGTGCGGAACTGTGCTGCTGCTACGGTCGCAGGTTCGAATCCTGCCTTGGGCATGGATGTGTGTGATGTCCTTAGGTTCGTTAGGTTTAAGTAGTTCTAAGTTCTAGGGGACTGATGACTTCAGATGTTAAGTCCCATAGTGCTCAGAGCCATTTGAACCATTTTATCTCGGAAAAAAAACACTATACTCACTTCTGTACAACAATACAACAAACAGAGATACTGCAGCTACTAATGTAGCACATGAATATCGGCCACTAAACAGGGTATAATTCTCCAAATTTTTGGGTGTTCTTATTGATGAAAACCTGAACTGGAACAAACATATTAGAGCGGTGCTCGAACAATTAAGTTCCGTACCTTCGCTCTTCGTATAATTGCTTGTCTTGGAAACAATCGAATCAAACTCCTGCCATATTCTGCATATTTCCACTCAATAATGCCTTACGGAATAATTTTATGGTCTATAGCGAGCAGTATGAATAATGAGTGTCCACCTGCTGCCATCATGCTTGCACTTAAGTGGACAATCACAATACGTATATTCGCAAAATGAAATTCGTCATAAATAATCCGCACAACTTGAGAAGAACATTGATGTCTGTAGCTCCAACATTAGACGAAAGATTATCTTTATTACCCGTTATTAAACATGTTAGTCGCTCAGATGAGTTGAATAATACGCTGCAGCACACATTTTTGATTATTTGTGCAATACCATAAAATAACCCCCCCCCCCCCCCCCCCCCATGAACCATGGACCTTGCCGTTGGTGGGGAGGCTTGCGTGGCTCAGCGATACAGACAGCCGTAGCCGTACCGTAGGTGCAACCACAACGGAGGGGTATCTGTTGAGAGGCCAGACAAACGTATGGTTCCTGAAGAGGGGCAGCAGCCTTTTCAGTAGTTGCAGGGGCAACAGTCTGGATGATTGACTGATCTGGCCTTGTAACAATAACCAAAACGGCCTAGCTGTACTGGTACTGCGAAAGGCTGAAACCAAGGGGAAACTACGGGCGTAACTTTTTCCCGAGGGCATGCAGCTTTACTGTATGATTAAATGATGATGGTGTCCTCTTGGGTAAAATATTCCGGAGGTAAAATAGTCCCCCATTCGGATCTCCGGGCGGGGACTACTCAAGAGGGTGTCGTGATCAGGAGAAAGAAAACTGGCGTTCTACGAATCGGAGCGTGGAATGTCAGATCCCTTAATCGGGCAGGTAGGTTAGAAAATTTAAAAAGGGAAATGGATAGGTTAAAGTTAGATATAGTGGGAATTAGTGAAGTTCGGTGGCAGGAGGAACAAGACTTCTGGTCAGGTAACTACAGGGTTATAAACACAAAATGAAATAGGGGTAATGCAGGAGTAGGTTTAATAATGAATAGGAAAATAGAATTGCGGGTAAGCTACTACAAACAGCATAGTGAACGCATTATTGTGGCCAAGATAGATATGAAGCCCACACCTACTACAGTAGTACAAGTTTATATGCCAACTAGCTCTGCAGATGACGAAGAAATTGAAGAAATGTATGATGAAATAAGAGAAATTATTCAGATAGTGAAGGGTGATGAAAATTTAATAGTCATGGGTGACTGGAATTCGGTAGTAGGAAAAGGGAGAGAAGGAAACGTAGTAGGTGAATATGGTCTGGGGCAAAGAAATGAAAGAGGGAGCCGCCTGGTAGAATTTTGCACAGAGCACAACTTAATCATAGCTAATACTTGGTTTAAGAATCATGAAAGAAGGTTGTATACGTGGAAGAACCCTGGAGATACTAAAAGGTATCAGATAGATTATATAATGGTAAGACAGAGATTTAGGAACCAGGTTTTAAGTTGTAAGACATTTCCAGGGGCAGATGTGGACTCTGACCACAATCTATTGGTTATGACCTGTAGATTAAAACTGAAGAAACTGCAAAAATGTGAGAAATTAAGGAGATGGGACCTGGATAAACTGAAAGAACCAGAGGTTGTACAGAGTTTCAGGGAGAGCATAAAGGAACAATTGACAGGAATGGGGGAAAGAAATACAGTAGAAGAAGAATGGGTAGCTCTGAGGGATGTAGTAGTGAAGGCAGCAGAGGATAAAGTAGGTAAAAAGACGAGGGCTGCTAGAAATCCTTGGGTAACAGAAAAAATATTGAATTTAATTGATGAAAGGAGAAAAAATAAAAATACAGTAAATGAAGCAGGCAAAAAGGAATACAAACGTCTCAAAAATGAGATCGACAGGAAGTTCAAAATGGCTAAGCAGGGATGGCTAGAGGACAAATGTAAGGATGTAGAAGCTTATCTCACTAGGGGTAAGATAGATACTGCCTACAGGAAAATTAAAGAGACCTTTGGAGAGAAGAGAACCACGTGTATGAATATCAAGAGCTCAGATGGCAACCCAGTTCTAAGCAAATAAGGGAAGGCAGAAAGGTGGAAGGAGTATATAGAAGGTTTATACAAGGGAGATGTACTTGAGGACAATATTATGGAAATGGAAGAGGATGTAGATAAAGATGAAATGGGAGATCGATACTGCGTGAAGAGTTTGACAGAGCACTGAAAGACCTGAGTCGAAACAAGGCCCCCGGAGTAGACAACATTCCATTTGATCTACTGGCGGCCTTGGGAGAGCCAGTCCTGACAAAACTCCACCATCTGGTGAGCAAGATGTATGAGACAGGCGAAATAACCTCAGACTTCAAGAAGAATATAATAATTCCAATCCCAAAGAAAGCAGGTGTTGACAGATGTGAAAATTACCGAACTATCAGTTTAATAAGTCACAGCTGCAAAATACTAACGCAAATTCTTTACAGACGAATGGAAAAACTAGTAGAAGCCGACCTCGGGGAAGATCAGTTTGGATTCCGTAGAAATGTTGGAACACTTGAGGCAATACTGACCCTACGACTTATCTTAGAAGAAAGATTAAGGAAAGACAAACCTACGTTTCTAGCATTTGTAGACTTGGAGAAAGCTTTTGACAATGTTGACTGGAATACTCTCTTTCAAATTCTGAAGGTGGCTGGGGTAAAATACAGGGAGAGAAAGGCTATTTACAATTTGTACAGAAACCAAATGGCAGTTATAAGAGTCGAGGGACATGAAAGGGAAGCGGTTGTTGGGAAGGGAGTGAGACAGGGTTGTAGCCTATCCCCGATGTTATTCAATCTGTATATTGAGCAAGCAGTGAAGGAAATAAAAGAAAAGTTCGGAGTAGGTATTAAAATCCATGGAGAAGAAATCAAAATGTTGAGGTTCGCCGATGACATCAAAATTCTGTCAGAGAAAGTAAAGGACGTGGAAGAGCAGTTGAACGGAATGGATAGTGTCTTGAGAGGAGGATATAAGATGAACATCAACAAAAGCAAAACGAAGATAATGGAATGTAGTCGAATAAAGTCGGGTGATGCTGAGGGAATTAAATTAGGAAATGAGACACTTAAAATAGTAGATGAGTTTTGCTATTTGGGGAGTAAAGCAACTGATGATGGTCGAAGTAGAGAGGATATAAAATGTAGACTGGCAATGGCAAGGAAAGCCTTTCTGAAGAAGAGAAATTTGTTAACATCGAGTATAGATTTAAGTGTAAGGTAGTCATTTCTGAAAGTATTTGTATGGAGTGTAGCCATGTATGGAAGTGAATCATGGACGATAACTAGTTTGGGCAAGAAGAGAATAGAAGCTTTCGAAATGTGGTGCTACAGAAGAATGTTGAAGATTAGGTGGGTAGATCACGTAACTAATAAGGAGGTATTGAACAGGATTGGGGAGACGAGAAGTTTGTGACACAACTTGACCAGAAGAAGGGATCGGTTGTTAGGACATGTTCTGAGGCATCAAGGGATCACCAATTTAGTATTGGAGGGCAGCGTGGAGGGTAAAAATCGTAGAGGGAGACCAAGAGATGACTACACTAAGCAGATTCAGAAGGATGTAGGTTGCAGTAAGTACTGGGAGACGAAGAAGCTTGCACAGCATAGAGTAGCATGGAGAGCTGCATCAAACCAGTTTCAGGACTGAAGACCACAACATCAACAACAACACCATAAAATATCTGACAGGGTGCAAAGCAAGTTTTAAATTTAACTTAATATCTTTTCCGCCGAACAATTTGTATTCCATGCAGGAATTTTCGTTTAAAACGCGACATCCTGTTAAAAGAGCAACCCTAGTTTTTAAGCATAGTTGCATGATAACGACAAAAAAAGTATGTAGTTGAATGTTAGCACTAATCACATATACATATGCTGTAAACTGACGCGTTTCACATTAGTTTGATAAAAGAATCGTTCGGATGACCTACGGAACAAGTAAATAATTTAGTGAGTAAGTAAGTAAGTAACCGGCCCAACATCGTACCAGCATGTTGCAGCGAAGCTGAAGTGAAGACTGTGTCATACTTGAAAAACACTTGGTAGGTGCATCGAACCACGAAAGAAACTGCTTACTCTACTGCCCGTCCTCTTCTAGAGTACTGCTGTGCGATGTGAGATCCTTACCAGTTAAACGGGACCTATCGAAAGAGTTGAAAGAGAGGCTACTCGTTCTGTGTACTAACTCTGCTTTCCTAATACCAATATAATTTCTAGCTTCGCACTTCGCACTTACGTAGATGCGAAAAACTGCCTCGAAATGAGGCGCGTAGAAAACTATTTGGGGGTTCATTATCCCCCCCCCCCCTCGCCCCACGCCATTTTTGGGTAGGACGGTAGGGATGTAGTTTGAAAGCGGTCTACCGAGCAGTAAAGTGTGAGTTGGACGGTAACCGTGTAGATGCAAGCGTAACAGCCTTTCTCAGAATCAAATTCACTAGCGTAGCCCACATAAGGATTACTTCCCGCAGTTACAGAGCCACTCAGTGTGGCCCAGCTGCCGGGGTCCCCGAATCCCCAGCCAGGTGATGCCTGGTCTGCGTCCTGGGGGATCCACGGGGCACACGCTTAGCTGCGGTGTGCGCCGGGGGTATCTCAGCCACAGGCGTTTCACGAAACGGGGCCAACGCAAACGACTCGCCTCGCGCAAAGACGTGGAGTTCGGAACTGCAGGTGCAGGAATCTGATCGCAAGAGAATGCGACCTGCCACACGCACTGCTCCACAGCAGTTTGCGTGACACAAAGCAACATCATGAAACTGACTACCGTCATCCTATTCCTGTAGCGATGTTATACGAAAGATGCTTGCAGTCTCTCAAGAACTGTATAAGACAGGAGACGGGTCTTGTAGCACCAAAATCTCCAGATGTCCGACACTCTGATCAGTATGCCGATTGAGTGTCAACCAAAAATCCGATTTAGTTCGCACTATGTGCTGTCGTCCAGGACAACCGGCGTAAACGTTAATTAAAAGTAAAATCAGAACTGCGGAGCATAGGAAAAGCGTTACTGTGAATAACTAACACGTGTAGCTTCCGTGTGGAAGTTGGTAGAACGTTAGATCGTCGTCCTGGGTTCACATCCCAATGATGCCTTGTTGTTTAGTGTATTATGCGTGAAGGTGTTATGGGATTATTAATACTTCCGGGTGTGTGATGCAATTGTTTCTTTATTCTGCTCTTCCGATAGTTGATGTATATTCTGTGAAACCACAAATCCACTAGCTGCTTCATCATGAGCAGTGTCTGTTCGACAGAATACCACACCTATCTATATAAATATACTACATAGTTTTGTTACTCTCAACTAACGAGGCGAAAGCAGACTGGCTAAAGAACATGGCTACAAACTCCAAAAAGTCCTTTTATATGTAAGGAAAATATTCTCCCGTATAACAGTTTCACAACAGTTAAAACAAATTGTCATTGGTGGGATTTGAACACGGTGCCTTTGGCTCCCGACGACCTCACGCTCCAACAACGCAACCACGCGGGATCTACAAAACAATAACTCACAGATACGGCTTTGTAGTTCTGGTGACACTCGTAATCACCGTATACACACGCTCTGGTGGACGACAGCACACAGAACAAACTAAATCGGAGTTTCGGTTGATACTCTGTCGACACACAACGTTTTGTACCGATTTTAGTGTCAAATCTGGAGGTTTGGATGTAAGCGAAGGAGGAGCCCAACTTCAAGCGCCCAACTGTTATATCAGTTTGAATATATCAGTTTTTGGTATGGTTTTAACCATACCAACTGAGAACTGCTAACCCCTCTTCTCAACGGATAAGAAAAATAGCCTCATACGGATTATCTTCACAGATGTGCCATTGCTTCGAAGAACGTTTGACTAATGTAAACCAATGCACTGCAGTGAACGGCAATACTCAACAGAAACATCCTAGGGAACGGCAACATAAGGTCGCACGTTCGAAACCTGCCTCGGGCATGGATGTGTGTGACGTACTTAGTTAGGTTTAAGTGGTTCTAGGGGACAGATGACCTCAGATGTTAAGTCTTATAGTGCTTAGAGACATTTGAACCATTTTTTCAACGGCAACAGGACCTGTAATATTGCCAGTATTCGCCAACCAATTATCAAACATTGTTCCTCGACGATACAGCTACAGTTTACAGGGAGGAATCGTCGTTGAGCGATCTATATCTCGAACGTCGATCAGTTGTAGAATTTTGGAACACGTATTTATGTTCGAGTATAATGTCTTTTCTGGAGCCTAGAAATCTACTCTGTAGGAATCAGCATGAGTTTCGACAAAGACGATCGTGTGAAACCCAGCTAGCGCTATTCGTCCACGAGACTCGGAGGGCCATAGACACGGTTTCCCAGGTAGATTCAGTGTTTCTTGACTTCCGCAAGGCGTTCGATACAGTTCCCCACAGTCGTTTAATGAACAAAGTAAGAGCATATGGACCATCAGACCAATTGTGTGATTGGATTCAAGAGTTCCTAGATAACAGAACGCAGCATGTCATTCTCAATGGAGAGAAGTCTTCCCTGGTAAGAGTGATTTCAGGTGTGCCGCAGGGGAGTGTCTGTAACAATGGAAAATTGTACTGAAATGCAGCGAATTGACGCATGGTGCAGGGAATGGCAATTGAATCTCTATGTAGACAAGTGTAATGTGCTGCGAATACATAGAAAGAAGGATCCCTTATCATTTATTTACAATATAGAAAGCAGGTCAGCAACTGGAAGCAGTTAATTCCATAAATTATCTGGGAGTACGCATTAGGAGTGATTTAAAATGGAATGATCATATAAAGTTGATCGTCGGTAAAGCAGATGCCAGAATGAGATTCATTTGAAGAATCCTAAGGAAATGCAAGCCGTAAACGAAAAAAGTAGGTTACAGTACACTTGCTCGCCCACTGCTTGAATACTGCTCAGCGGTGTAGGATCCGTACTGGATAGGGTTGACAGAAGAGACAGAGAAGATTCAACGGAGAGCAGCGCGCTCCGTTACAGGATAATTTAGTAATCGCGAAAGCGTTACGGAGATGATAGACAAACTCCAGTGGTAGACTCTGCAAAAGAGACGCTCAGTAGCTCGGTACTGGCTTATGGCGAAGTTTCGAGAACATACCTTCACCGAGGAGTCAAGCAGTATATCGCTCCATCCTACGTATATCTCGCGAAGATACCATGAGGATAAGATCAGAGAGATTAGAGCGCACAGAGGGGCATAGCGACAATCTTTCTTTCCACGAATAATACGAGCCTGGAATAGAAGGGAGAACCGATAGAGGTACTCACGGTACCCTCCGCCACACACCGTCAGGTGGCTTGCGGAGTATGGATGTAGATGTAGATAGAAATTAATCTCTACTTCGAGCATTAGTAAAATGGGGAGGTACACAATGCAATACGTTTAACAAAGAGAAAGAACTCTACAGTACGGGATTGCAGAGTTGGCAGCTAACTTCTGGGCCACGTCTCATCGCTTATCTGTTAACGACATTGCTAGGAAGCGACGTGAAATTGCCTGATCACGTAAAGACAGTATCTAGAAAGCAGAATGGAAGATTAAGACGTGTCGAATGGGCTCCGGGAGAGTGCGGTGCGTGTGTAAGGGGAACAGAGACCAGTACGCTAGTGCAGCCAGTTCTGTTATCACAATGTTTGGAATGCTTGTCAGGAGACCTCGCACAGAGCCAGGGAGACATGCTGTGCAACCGCCGTGGCTGGTCGATATAGCCCACACAAAGTGGTTGGGGAAGCAAAATGGGAATCTAGCGAAGAAAATTCACATTTCTGTTACGGAAAGCAGAGAGTTACTGTTTATGTGGACTTAAGAACATAGTTTACTTCGCTATTTTCCAGACCGTTATAGCAACGAGTTGTTATGTCACCGTATGAGTTTACTGCTGTACAAGCAGAAGGAAACTGAGGTGGTTGTTTACAACTACAGAAGCCTGAGTTTACGTCCTGTAGTGTAAGTAACGCCCTCTATAATCCAAAAACCAACTAACTCATTTTATTTCCGGTATACAAGCTTAAAACGCATTCCTTCTCAAGTAAAATCAACAAATACGATTATAAGTCAATTTTAATCCGCAATTTAGTTATATTTTTTATTCATTTTGGCAGTACTGTCGTTTTACGTTGATGACGCATGCTTTGTTTATTCGTTATTATATGTTTGCAATTTTCAAGCTGCTAGGTTAGTTTCTTTATCGCTACCGTGCTGTTAATCATGGCTGCTGCGCCGTCTATTTGCACCAAAGAAGAGCAACGTGTTCCGTTTTTTGTGGGCGGAAGGCGTATCAGGTGCCGAAATAGACCGAAAACTTTCGGTAGAGTAAGGGAATAGTGTTTTGCCACCACGGAGTGTCTACGAATGAATTGGAAAATTCCGAAATGGTCGCACACGTGTTACGCACTATGAAGGAACCGGACGACTGTTTACCGCCACAAGTGAAGAAACCATTGAGCGTTCACGCGAAATGATTCTCTTAGACAGACGATTAACTATTGACGAAGTGGCACACGGTTCTGTCTATGAAATCATCCACAACAGACCTGGGTTTCATAAAGTTTGTGCAACATGGGTCCCCAAACAACTAGCACAGTTGCATAAACAAATGCGCTTGAACATCTGTAGAATACATTTGGATCGCTATGGTAACGAAGGGACAACTTCTTAGACAGGATCATTACTGGTGAAGAAATATGGATCCATCATTACGGGCCGGAGAGTAAACGGCAGAGTATGGAATGGAAATATCCACATTCTCCGTGCAAGGAAAAGTTCAAGATCCAAAAGTCCGCAGGAAAACTGATGCTTACGGTTTTTTGGGACGCACAAGGTCCAGTATTAGAATGTTATGGGGAAAGGGGCATGGCAATAAACAGCGTACGTTACAGTGAGATGCTTACTGCCAGGCTACAGCCTGGAATTCGAAGCAAACGCAGACGATTTCTGTCAAAAGGTGTTGTGTTGCACGACAACGCCCGTCCGCATGCTGCTGCCGTCACTGCTGAAACGCTCCATAAACTCAAATTTGAAGTACTGGATCATCCTCCATAGAGCCCCGATCTTGCCCCTTCTGACTATCATTTGTTTGGTCCACTCAAACACGCATTACGGGGCCGTCGATTTGCCTCGGACGAAGCAGTGAAAGAAGTGGTGCATTCCTGGCTCGTAGGTCAACCGAGAACCTTCTTTTATGAAGGCACCAGGAAGCTTGTACAACGATGGACCAAATGCGTTGAAACGCAAAGAGACTATGTCGAAACATGATGCTCCTGTAAGTTTCTTTGTAACTACTTTGCATATCATCTTTGAAATATACCACGAAACGCCAATTTACAGCGTATTTGTTCATATATTAGCGCTGAAGTGATCGATGAAATCTATATCTGTTTTGCTATCAAACCAGTAAAATTATGTTTTACTTCTTTGATAGCAAAACAAATTCAAGTACTAACTATAGTGGTTAAGTACGAAGCAACGTGTTATGTCGTTCTTTCCAACGGGCGCACCACAACCGGAGCTACCGTATACGTTGCGTAAAAAATTTACGTCAACAGATAGCGTTAGTATGTTTATATTAATTCTACCTGGTTAAAGTAGCCTTGCCATGTTGCTCTTTAGTATTTTACCATGATGTTAACAGACCTTTAAAAAAGATTACCATCAAATTTTAGATTCATTTTGAATTAATTATTTAGTGGATCACTTAACCAGTATGATACTAGCGAGCGCGCTAGACTTTAGCTTTTGGCGAATTGCAGTTGGTATCTGATTTTATTTTATCAAGACACTCTTCAAAACTTTTTTCAAAGTTTTTATTTCGTGTCTGATGTAACAATTCTGTACGGGACAGTTGTACGAACCGATTGACGATCCTTTGCATAAGATGTGGCGAATCGCTTCACTGCTAACATATGAATAAATACACGCGAATCTGTGTTTCTTGATGTATTTTAAACGTGATGACAGAATATGCTTGCTGATTTTATGTAATAAAAATGGGTTTTAAACTGCTATAAGAAACTGGGTTAGTTAATTTTTTGAATATTCAGGGCGTTACTTCTAGCACATGATGCAAACTGATGCTGCTGTGCTTGTTGTAAACAACCACCTCAGTTTCTTCCTGCCTGTTGTAATGGTTCTTTATTTACGTGACCAATTAGGGCACTCCAACTCCAGTTATCGATACCAGTAATATCGTACTACTTTTCTGCGAAGTAACAGATATATTTTTGTGACAATATTCTCATATGGTTTTGTTAATGTATAGTTACTCCGATGTATCGATATATTACAGTGATATGATCCTTGTGTGTACTCATTTCTGCGAGACTGTCATAATCTTTGAATTACTTTTAACCCTATTTGCGGACAGAGCAGTCTTTGTTTCACTTTGCAGAAGTTAAGTTGTTCTTTCGCTTTGTAAAAGAACAGTCAAGTGTTGTGTTTGGTTAAAGTGGAAATTAAATTTATGAAGATTGATACAGAACTGTTTTCATGTTGATGTGACATTTAAGAAGTAGTATATGTGAATTTACAAGAAGTTTAATAAAAATGTGGATCGTGAACACAAAGGCAAAAATTATTTCTACGATACCATTGTTCTGATCTGGGATTGTTTGATCATTAAGAATTTCTTGAAAAACCCATTTGTTAGGTCTTCAAATATTGCTAAAATACAGATCTGGACCTTCTGGCAGTCAAAGTGGAATCACCCTAGAAAAAACAAGATGAGTAATAACAACTTCGACGGAATCTACGGGGGAATCCATTCAAGATAAGTGCCGAAATTAATGACTTTTTTACATTGATTTCAATATTTCCATTCTGACGATACCATCCACAGTCAATAACTTTGTTGTTGCTCGATAAAGCGAAAATATGCTGCTCGTGAGCAACATTATTAATCTGATTTCTAACCTACTTTGCAATTGGTGGTATTGTTAGACTGTGCACTACCAGTAAGCTCATACGGTGACATGTACTGCTGGGAGTATGTTGAACTATAACCGACTCAAATGGAGGAGGGGGGGGGGGGTACTAGGAGGAGGGGAAGGTTAGTGTTTAACATCCCGTCGACGACGAGGTCATTAGGGAAAAAGCACAAGCTCGGATTAGGGAGGGATGGGGCAGGAAATTGGCCGTACCCTTTGAAAGGAACGAGTCCACCATTTGTCTGAAGCCATTTAGGGAAAGCACGGAAAACCTAAATTAAGATGGCCGGACGCGGGCTTGGACCGTCATCCTCCCGAATGCGAGTCCGCTGCGCCACAGCGCTCGGTTCATTCAGATGGTAAGTTGACAAAAATGGGCCGTTTCTGTTGGATAACGTGGTGTTTTATTTATTGTTATATGTAAACCAATTCTGATTCTGTAATTTCCTTATGTTTTAGCACTGAAGATGGCTCTTTATAGTTGAAACCTCGAAATGGAAAAACAATAAAAGAGAAACAATGGGATTGGGTTGAAAAATGGCTCTGAGCACTATGCGACTTAACTTCTGAGGTCATCAGTCCCCTAGACTTGGAACTACTTAAACCTAACTAACCTAAGGACATTCACACACATCCATGCCCGTGGCAGGATTCGAACCTGCGACCGTAGCGGTCGCTCGGTTCCAGACTGTAGCGCCCAGAACCGCACGGCCACCCCGGCCGGCAATGAGATCGCGACTCCTTGCTGTGTTCCTCTACTTTCTTATAATGTAAAGTTTCAAACGCCGTTTTTCCACGTCTTTGGTGACGTAAATGGGAGTTTTCATTCGCTTCCTCATTTGTTTGTTTCGATTCTGCTCTCACCTCAAAACCCTACAATTTATTCTCAAAAAATCAATTTGCACTGCTACAAGTCTTCCTGTATCTCGTTTTGTCACTTCCCAGGATTCGGCCCGATACAAAGAAATGCTTTGTATTACTGATTGCTGTAACCTTTTTATGTCTTTCCCTTATTCTTTTCTTAAGTCACAGAGAGAGAAAAACGGTAGACACGTAGGCGCAGCAGTTTCGAAATCCCGTCGGCGGTGGCACCTGCTGTGCGCTCGGTTAGGCGTGTCGGAGCGCCGGGATGGGTCGCGGCTGGGCGCGTGCCAGCGTGTGTGTGTGTGTGTGTGGCACAGAAACGCGGCGGGGTGAAGGCCGCGCAGGCATCGACCCAGGACACGCGCCGGCGCCGGCGCCTGGCGGCGGGCAGGGCGCGCGCACGTGCCGCAGCGCTGAATGTCAGCTTTACTACCGGCCTCTGCCTGGCCCGTAAATCCGTCGCGCACGTGTGTCCGCCGGCTGACAGGTTAACAGCGCCTGGAAGCTCGCCACCCGGCGGCCAGCGCCCGCCGTCCGCCCTTGCTGCACCAGCGCCCCCTGGCTGTCGACGGCAAATGGCACTTGCTTTTCTGCACGACTATGCGCCTCAACCAACTTCCTTATTGCACAAACATGTCTAAATAAATCTCTGCCGTCACAACGGTGTCATTTTTTTATGCAACTCTCAGTGTCTAAGAGGTCAAGATGCGTACGATTTAGTGACCCATCTATCAGGAAATTTGTAACACCGGAAATCCATATCCTCCGACTTCCATCTATTGTACTATAATTGGTTCAAATCGCTCTGAGCACTATGCGACTTAGAAGTTAAGTCATCAGTCGCCTAGAACTTAGAACTAATTAAACCCGACTAACGTAAGGACATCACACACATCCATGCCCGAGGCAGGATTCGAACCTCCGACCGTCGCGTGTACTATAATTTTTTTCCTTATTTTGTTACCTGAAGATATGACATTTCTGTGTCTTTATATATTGTAATTGTTTTACAATATATATATGCATTTATGTCGATGTATAATTGGTTTGCTTTGTAAATATAATTTGTATTTTTACACCGGGTCTGGCCTAGGGAAAACTATGCTATCGAACGATTACATCGATAGGTCGTGTGGAGAACCAAAGTGTTTATGATCTTTGGTAGTGTTAACTCTGCCGCGTGGAGCGCGGGCAGAGGGGTGTCTGGCTGGAGTAGGGCGGTGGAGCAGGTGAGTTGTGTGACGCTCCCGCGAGTTGCCGCGCTTTCAGGGTTTGGCAGCATGTAATTGCGCTCGACTTGCTGCGATAGTTTCTGACACGGTGTCGCGGACGGGAAGCATTAGCTGGCACACATCAAGAGCCGTTTCGCCAGGTGATCGTGTCGAGAAAGCGATTGTCGCCACCTCCTCGATCGACGACTTCAAACCTTTAATCAACCAACAAAGAAGACTGAAAGCACGTAAAGTTTTAGAACTGTATGGCAGAACTCAGCTTTTCAAACTGTTCCATTTGCATCACTAAAATACAGCAACGTAGCAAAAGCCGTTGTTGCTCTTTGTCCCAATAACATTACAAGCAGGATCCCTTCCTTTTCCGAAATGAACCCGAGTGTCGTTGAAATTCAAACGCCAGCGTTAAAGTAATATCTTTCCATTTCACTGCTTTAATTTCAAAGTTCAGTTAAAGTATTCATAGCTGGCTACAATATTTAGATTACACAAGCACAAAGTAAGAGTGCAAGTTTTGTTACCATATTTTAGCTTACCTGTGACTGCAGCTCAGCTTGGTACGTACTAAATGTTACTATTCTTAATTGTCCAGAATTATTTAATTCAAGTTCAAAGTTAAATCTCTTATTTCTAAACTGCGTAGATTCAAGTTGCTTCTGAGATGATTGTTGAGGTAGCCCAAGACTAACCTTATCTTATTTAGTTTCGTAGTGCTTCAAAAACAAAGTTCATTATTGATTTCAGTCACTAAATTAACTTTCAATTTTCCGGTTTTATTAATTCTTTTGATAAATTAAGTCACAGTGTAGCAAAATTTATTACTTCTGACAAACATTCAGTTTTCACACAACACGTGTCAACCTTCAGTTGCCACGCTCTTATTGATAGTTATATCTGCATTAATCTTTCATTTTCAGTTATTATAGTAGTTGTCCATAGGAATGGCGACCGTAATTTTCCCCAAATCTCAAATATCTAATTAACGCCAGTTTGTTAACGTAACGACCACACATTTACTTTCTTTATTAACTTTACCCTTTTTAAAAATTAATTTCCACCAATTTCATTTGCATTTCTCTTTTCATTTAGATGTAGCCCTTCCTCCCTCTTTACCGACAGATTAACTTCGGTGACGATTGCTTTTCCCAAGTTTCCATTAGGCACACGCGGTTTAATTTTTCACAATCGTTGAGGTCCATAAGTGAGGGGGAGGTTACAAATTGCTATCACAGTTTCATTAATTTTCGGAAATTAGGCAGTTTTATTATTAGCAGAGCACCCACAGGTTGTTTATATCAGTTTTTTAATAACTGCCGCACGCCATAACCAATGTGTTATCCTCTGTGAAAGACTGAATAATACCATTTCAAGTGCCACTACGATTTTGTAATTTATTTCCAAATATCAGTGACTACGAATTGTAGCTCTTACATTCACCGTTTAAACCAACATTCTACGGCCCATACACGTAACCGCATCAACAGAGATACGTTTTCCGGCTACTTGAACATAACAAGTTCGTCAACGGGGGAGGGAAGGAGCGATCTGGCGAGTGACTTAGGTAGAGCGTGTGTTACGTCGACTGTGACACTTTCACACCTCGAAGGAGCGCGCGTCCGCATCCTGGCTGCAGACTCGACACACTGCCTACTGTAGACTCTCAGCAAAGCCACCGGCCGCACCAGCGCGCGTTCTGCAGGTCACACACAACAAGCTGCAAGCCCTCGGGAAAAATTACGGCTGAAGTTTCTCCTTGCTTTCAGCCGCTCGCAGTACCAGCACAGTAAGGCCGTTTTAGGTAGTGTTGCAAGGTCAGATCAATCAATCATCCAGACTGTTGCCCCTGCAACTACTGAAAAGGCTGCTGCCCCTCTTCAGGAACCACACGTTTGTCCGGCCTCTCAACAGATACCCCTCCGTTGTGGTTGCACGTACGGTGCGGCTATCTGTATCGATGAGGCACGCAAGCCTCCCCACCAACGCAAGGTCCATGGTTCATGGGGGGTGGGGGGAGGAGGAGTGGGGTAGAGACGGTGCACTGAAGTCAAGTCGCACTTTTCCTTATAAACTGTCACGTAAGTTGCCACTGTTTTTTCCTAGATGACGTCCTGATACGAATCGTCTTGTTCTGGAGAAACGTGCACAGAAAGACAATGTACGCAATCCTACTGAATAATCCTCACATATTATAACACTGAATTTGGTACATAAAAACCAGACCTCGCACACAGGATCAATATGAAGATCGTGATCATAAAGTTGAATGTTGTAAGTGCACGCGGACGAAAAATGGGTACATGAGACGAAACCCTCTAGTTTTGCCCCCGTGCTCATTGCGCGCGGCGTGCTGGAGTAGCTGTTCTATTTCTTCAGTAGCTCTGCATCGTTAGCTCTTAGAATTTTGCCACCGACGCTGGCTCTACGCTACGCAGAACGTTTCCCAATGCTGACCGCTCCCTCTTCTACGTGACACCCCTCGTCCTCACTAAACTTCCCCGTGGCGAATCTTGCACCACCTCATGCAATGTCTTCCACCTTTTTCGTTAATAGAACATGGTAACCGTGCCACACGGACGGCTGTGCTCTGGACGCCACCTTTCAGTGTGTGCCGTACACCGCTTCTGTTACCATTGTCTTTCCCCATTTCGTCCTCCACTCACGAATGCTGTGTAGGAGCAACGACTGCCTGTAGAGCTCCGTAAGAAATGTTATTCTTTTTTTGGGCCTGATCTTTTAGTGAGACGCAGGTCACAGCCGCTGTCACCCGACTCCTCCGTGAAGCAGAGTCGACACTAATCCAGTCCGTAACGCATAACGCCTCTCTTGTAGCGCCTGACACCGGAATTTCTTGACGGTCTCCGTAACTTACGGGAAGAGAGGGTAGGTTAGGGCAGCAGGGACCAGCGGCAGGGCCAACGAGCGGACAGGGCACGGCATCCTCGCTGCATACAAACACACACACACACACACACACACACACACACACACACACACACGCGCGCGCGCGCGCGCAGGCAACGTCTCCACCCACACCTCGCCGCCGTCAGGGCAGCTAGACCGATAGCACGGTGCGGAGGCGGCAGCGGACGTAAGTCCCGGCTCTTTACGGCCCCCGGCGGCCGCCCACGCCACCGACGCGCCCCGCTCCACCCCGGCGGCCGTCGCCGCAGTGACGTCATCAGTGACGCAGTCGGGCGCCGGCAGCTGAGGCGCTCCGAAATAGCCGAGGCGCGCAGGCAGGGCGCACCCACCCGCCTGTCTGACTGTGTCCGTGGCCGCGATTGGCGAGGCGCCGGCCAGAATAGAACACGTCGGAGTGGGGGGGGGGGGGGGGGGGGGGGGGAGGCTGCGGCACATAGCGGGGCTGGGACACGGCACCGCCGTACCGGAAACGCCGTACGCGTTCGCGCGTCTGCACACCGCGAGTGGACTCCTGCTAGCGCCGCACTCTCCCCACAGTGGCTTTCAAGTGGCGAGTGCGTCGTGCGAAAAGCGGCTGTCGCTAAGCCCAGCCCTCCCAAATGAACTCTGAATTCATTAACTTTTCCGCCCTAATCATTTCCCGAGAACGATCGGTATCGATATGGAAACCACAGTAAAAATCCGGTGAAACTATCCACAGATACAGGGTGCCCAGAAAAGGACTCCCTGATTTCCAAATTAATTATCTCGAAAACAAAGATCGATAGAGGAATGCAGTAAACGGTATGTTTATTGTGAAATCTGTAAGGAGTTTATACAGCACTTTGAAATAATAGTTAAAAAAGCTGCTAACAGATGGCGCTGTAATCGCCATACGTTATGCCTAGTATAAATAGTGATCCAAAGCACAGAGCGATCAGTTCCACTATTGAAACGTGAAAAGAAGTTAGCGTACCGAAGGAAGAGATTAAAACTAAGTAATCCATTGAACAATGCATTTTTCTGGTGCTAGAGTACCACAGATTAGAAGAGAGTCCTACGGCAACAAGGTGAAGTTTTCAAGCACGATTTAATATTCCAAAACGACCCGATGCGAAAACCATTCGTACGCTCTTCGCAAAATTTCAACGAACAGGCAGCGTAACTGATGTTCTAGCGGGGCATGTTGGCCGCAAGCAAACCGCAGTTACACCTGAAAACATCGCCACAGTTTCTGGAATTATTCAGCGAAATCCAATGTCATCCGTCCGTAGAATCGTATCTGAGACTGGTCTGAAGTGTTCCAGCACGCAGAAAATACTGAGAAAGAGCCTACACATGTTTTCATTCGAAATTCAAACGCACCAGGCCATACCCGTACGAGCTGTGCAACAAAGGGTTGCCTTTGCTAATCAGATGCTCACAATGATTGATAATGAAGGATTTGATGTTGGCTGCATCTGGTTTACAGATGAAGCACACTTCCACCTGAATGGATACGTGAATAAGCAGAACTGGCGATTTTGGGGTTCTGAAAAGCCATATTGGTGTGAAGCGAAACCCCTGTATTCTCCTAAAGTTACTGTGTGGCTGCAGTATGCAGCAGAGGCATTATTGGACCTTTTTTCATTCGAGAAACGGTCACTGTGCACATTACGTTGCAATTTTGGAACAATTTGTCGCCACACAGCAATTAGAGGACCGAACAGCTACTGAATGGTTTATGCAAGATGGAGCCCGACCACATCGGACCGAACAAGTGTTTCGCTTTCTTGAGGAATACTTCGGGAATCGAGTCATTGCTTTGGAATATCCCAAATTTACTGGTGCAGCCATGGATTGGCCTCCATATTCGCCGGATTTGACTCCCTGTGACCTTTTTTTGTGGGGCACAGTGAAAGACATGGTCTACCCGAAGTATCCCGCCACGCTGGACGAGCTTGAATCGGCTATCTCTGTGGCATGTGAATCCATTTCGGTTGAGACACTACGAAATGTGTTGGCGAATTTTATTCTTCGTTTGCGCCACCTCTGTAGTGCCATGGTGAACATTTTTAAAACATTGTGATGTGGTTGTTTGCAAAGATTGTTTTCATACGATTATTTCACTTATGTATGCTGATATGAGCCGTACAGCGTACAGCGCCATCTGTTAGCAGCTTTTGTAACTATTATTTCAAACTGCTGTATAAACGTCTTACAGCTTTCGCAATAAACATACCGTTTACTGCATTCCTCTATCGATCTTTGTTTTCGAGTTATTTAATTTTGAAATCGGGGAGCTCTTTCCTGGATACCCTGTATGTTGGGCAGTGTCTCTTGTATGCCCGTCGCTCACATCACATTGCTTTTTGCAGTTCTAACAAGGGAACCTCCCCATCGCACCCCCCTCAGAATTAGTTATAAGTTGGCACAGTGCATAGGCCTAGAAAAACTGAACACGGATAAATCGAGAAAACAGGAAGAAGTTATGTGGAACTATGAAGAAAAAAAAAAAAAAGCAAAATCAAACTGAGTAGTCCATGGGCAAAATAAGCAACATCGAGGAGACTGAGATCTCAGGAGCGCCGTGGTCCCGTGGTTAACCTGAGCAGCTGCGGAACGAGAGGTCCTTGGTTCAAGTCTTCCCTCGAGTGAAAAATTTAATTTTTTATTTTCAGACAATTATCAAAATTCAGGCACTCACACATAATCAAGTTCGCTCTCCAAAATTCCAGGACATATTCAGATTTGCTTGGACATAAGCAGGATTTGACGGTCTAAACATGGAAAAATTTGAAAACGTTAAAAAAACATTTTTTCACAGAGCACAGGGAAAACTGTGCGACTGTGAAACTGTTACATTCATGTGTTGCAGTTTACCTGACAAACTCTTATGTTTACATCACTTTTTTGGGAGTGATTATCACGTTCACAAGAAAACCTAAATCGAACAAGGTAGAAGAATCATTTACCCATTCACCAAAAGTACAAGTTAGGTGGGTCGACAACATATTCCTGCCATGTGACGCACATACCGTCACCAGTGTCGTGTAGAATATAACAGACGTGTTTTCCTGTGGAGGAATCGCTTGACTTACGACCTTGCGATCAAATGTTTTCGGTTCCCATTGGAGAGGCACGTCCTTTCGTCTACTAATCGCACGGTTTTGCTGTGCGGTCGCAAAACACAGACACTAAACTTATTGCAGTGAACATAGACGTCAATGAACATAACTTTGCGAAAATGAAGAAAGTAAACTTTTCACTAGAGGGAAGACTTGAACCAAGGACCTCTCGTTCCGCAGCTGCTGACGCTAACCACCACGGGACCACAGCCCTACTGATCTCACACTATCCTTGATGTTGCCTCTCTTGCGCATGGACTACTCAGTTTGTATATTTTGCTTATTTTTTCGTAGTTCCACACAACTTCTTCCTGTTTTCGCGATTGATCTGTGTTCAGTTTTTCAAGGCCTATCCACTGTGCCAACTTATAACTAAATCTGAGGGGGGGGTGCAATGGGGAGATTCCCTTGTAAGCGCACAGTAAGCGCATAAAGATGCCTAGAACAATCATGTCTCTCGCGGAATATGGGTGCTTGCCGAGAGGTTTCGTCCGATGTCACGCAACCAACATAACGTAGCTGTCATGCAGTTCCTTCTTAGTGACAGTTCTCGGCCGCACAGTTCAGCGGCAATGAGGACGCTCCTGCAGCGTTTTCGATGGTGAGTGTTCTCCCACCATACAGCCCGGACTTGGGTCCCTTTGATGTTCATCTATGCTCGCAAACACCGCTGGCTATGAAGGCAACATTTTGGCACAGAGAAAACTGTCGCAGAGCACAGAAGGCTACCTTCTTTGACGAGGGTATTGGAAAGTTGGTACGACACAACGACAGATATCACAAGCCCAGTTTACACGACGACACTAGGTTACAGGCAACTGCGCTACCGGCGACTGCGCATGCGCGCTGCGCGTTTGCGCAACTCTTCGGTGGAACTGAACAGTTTCGACGTGTTACAGCTTTGGCGACACTAGTTGCATGGGTTTTGAGGTTATGTGTGTTTGTAGAGTGTAGACAAACTGAAATATTAAGTGGGGAACGGAGAATAATGTTCGCTATGCTCTGCATAGGTGTTTGTTGGGTTTCAGTGATCCTGATTACAAAAATAAGCAACATATTACTGCTCCTGAGACCTTCACGTGCGATCAGAATACAGTGTGACAATATCTGAGCTGCATGGCACAATTTATTGAATTAGGAGCACATACACAACTGAATTAAGAAAAATACAAGCAAATGTAGTACTAGGTGTAGAAATGCTGTTAGTCTACAAGACTAAAATCCCATCGTTCGAATTGGCCGACTCTTTTTTTTATGGAGTATTTTTGACAGTAGGGAAGGCTACACAGACCAAGAAGCTGCATTCTTTATCAAATATTCATCTATTTAAAACGTCGCAGCAGTTTGCAAATCACTCTCTTGTTAATGCTGCCTGCTTCGAATAATTACTGCTGCTAATGTTAATAATTATTACTGTTAATAATTGTTGGTGTTAATGAAACAGTGTCATCACCAACTTAAACAGCATCTTATAGCATGCCGTGTGTTCTGCATTGTAATGCACGCAGTAAGATATGTAATTTCAGCTCTGGCGGCAGTGCTTCATGCATTACAGTACCTTTATTCCTTACCGCATAATTAACTCTATTTAGAAGAAACTTGAACAGTTCTGGTGACAATCTGAGATAATTAAAACAACTTCTTGGGTCTTCCACTACAAATTATTTCAACAAGGATGCTGAGCACCCCAGCTGACGTCTTTCCTTCATCCAATCACGAATCGAAACACGTTTCTTATTCTTTTTCTTATCCAGCGATTCCACGCAACAAGCTTTAACTCCATCACAGCTCGTGCGACGTGCATCTGCCAAAACTTTCATTTCATATACGACTCAGGAAATCATAAAACGACGAAACTGGAGTATATACTGTTTTTGCCGTGTCTGCAGTCCAATATGAAACCATTTGCGTGCAACTTATTCCACGCAATGAGTGGCGCAACCCACTGTCGTCACGTAAACTAGGCTAAGTCGGTGCGGCAACCATGTAGAGAAGGAAAAAATTGTTCAAATGGCTCTGAGCACTATGGGACTTAACTGCTGAGGTCATCAGTCCCCTAGAACTTATAACTACTTAAACTTAACTAACGTAAGGACATCACACACACCCATGCCCCAGGCAGGATTCTAACCTGCGACCGTAGCGGCCGCGCGGTTCCAGACTGAAGCGCCTAGAACCGCTCGGTCACACCGGCCGGCTGTAGAGAACTAGCTGGAAGTCATAACTAGCTATTGCAAATAAAATAGTTTTGATTTCCGTTGTAGTCTCCCTTTCGTGGCAGATAGTTCTATACTTTCCGAAATGTCTTCCAGACTTCTCACGCAACTCGCCCGCTCGGAATGTCGGCAGCAAACCTGTCTGTGATTCACAGCGCCTCTCTGTAACTGATTGCCGCTGGAGTTTGTTGAGAAAACCCTTGTGTTTCGTCAAAGACACCGTAACGAAACATACAGCTCTTCCTCGGATCTCCTCTCTCTCTCTCTCTCTCTCTCTCTCTCTCTCTCTCTCTCTCTCTCTCTCTCTCTCTCTCCCTCTCCCTCTCCCCCCCCCCCCCCTTCATCTCACCTGGAAATGTCCCCTGTCCCCGTCTGACGACCAAACTCAAGAATCGGATTCCTACGATGAACCTATTCGTGATTCGTGGCGTCCGCTTTTTCCTACAACAAGTTTTATTTGGTCTTTGCGATTACGTTGCTCTGGACGATTAGTGCTAGGTATTTTACGATAGTTTCCGTTTCCAGTAAGTGTAAGTTAACACGTTGAGAGCCAACTGCCAGTTCCCGTCCCTGCACTAACTCCCCACCTTCCGTCGCTGCTGGTGTAATTAGCAACAGTTTCCTTGCACTGCAAACTCCACACATAGAATAGGAACTGATACATGGAATACACTGTGAAACAATACGCAACCTGAATTACGCACTCCGGTTATTTTCCTCGTAAAGATAAAGCTTTTTGTGTTCTCTGATTACTCAACAGGTTAACCGTCTGACAGAACAACAGATTTTACAAATTTTCGACAGTGACCGCTCGTCTACGGTGGGAATGGAACTGTTTACCGGGGCAGCAACTCTGGCAGCAGCTGCTGCTGCTGTACCTTGCCCTCCAACTGTGGCCGCATCACGCCGTCGTTTCTCGGCAAGGTGACGCTGCAAAATCTTTCCTCCCGACTATAAACGTCAGCTACGGCTAATTTTGCTCTGATTCAGTGACACCGGAATAAAACATTCGTAATGTTCTGCATAACAGGTATGTTGCTACAAACAACCAGTTATCTCCGATGGCACTACACCTACCGAGAGAGAATGTAAATAGTCGGAGAGATTGACAACTGTTCGGCTCCATTATTAGCAGTACACTGGAAACACTAACAACTGTAAAATACATGGGAGTTAACAGTTACTACACCGGTGTTGTCACGATTAATTTTAGTTTTGATACTATTATTATTAGTTCATATGCAGTAGAATGAATTAAAATGGCATAAGATACAACCGATATCACCCTTCTGTATTTAGCGCTATTCATTTATTTACTTGTTTCGTTAGTCGACCAGCTGTGGCAGTCCATTAGAACGCTTGTTCTCGCTCACTGTTATTTTGTTTCAGCTCCATGTCTGTCACCAGTTCACTGTGTGTCCAGCACTGCGTCGGTTCGACCATTCGGCACCGCTTACCCTCTCCTCATTTTGCAAACTGTCCAACGTCACTACAGCAGAATGAGATTTTCACTGTGCGGAAGAGAGTGCGCTGATATGAAACTTCCTGGCAGATTACAACTGTGTGCCGGATCGAGACTCGAACTCGGGACCCGAGTTTGAGTCTCGGTCCGGCACACAGTTTTAATCTGCCAGGAAGTTTCGTCACTACAGCAGTTCTCAACGTGTTTCGGTTGTGTGTGTTCTGACTGTATGCAAATTTCCTCAAATTTTCCTTCAATTTCACAAGCCGTTGTATTCTTGCTTTTGGTTTCGAGTTAATGATTCTGAACATGTGTAGTCCATGTTGAGCCATTCACTCTACTTATATGGCCATAAAACTGAGCTCTACTTTTCCACATGGTATACGTCCTATTTGTAGCATACGTCTCGTTTCGATTTTCTAATGCACATCCCATTTTTGTAAGTTCGAGCTAGTACATCGTGTAACAGATTTCTCTCTTTTCCAACTAATTCCGCTGGTAAACGTCTCTCAGAGAAGAAACTCAGGTGCATACAGACAATGTTACGATTCAGTAATAATGTTGAATTTCGGTATTTGTCGAGCAACACTTTACATCAAGGAGTTTGGAAAGCTATTTCTATTTTTCTCGCTCTCACTTTATAGGCTTCTTTATCTAGCACATTGGTTGTAGTCCACTGGAGCAAGGTATTTAAAGCTATTCGCACGTTTTAGTATTTCGTATCTACGTTTAACAGTGTCCTTGACATCTGACTTCACTTGCTTCTTTTTCATTATATGTTTGTACGTTTCATTTGTTCCGCTAGTGTTTCACAGTGTTGTGCCACTATGGCTGTCATCTGTAAAAGCTGAACAGTCCTTTTCCACGACATTCCTTTTAGACCCAACTCGATGGACTGTTTTAACTGCAGTAGGCATAACTGGTGTGCTCTAAGATTCGATGCCTCAAGACAAACACGCAGTTTGCTATTCTATACTTGCCTCACAGTGTTAAAGCTTAAGAGAAGGCCATACCTCTTAACGACTAGATTGTGACAGCTTTTTGAATTCTGAAATTAGGCGAATAATTATATGAAATATTGAAAATGAAACTTCTCTCGGCCATGGAGGCAATCTGCAATTCGCATTGTGCACCGTGAATCGGACTAATCGCCTAGCAGTATACAGCACATCCTCCAAACATTGCTTACCTCCGTTATCTGCTTTCTTTTTCTTTTTTCTTCCAATACGCAATTTACGAACGACACTGGCGTAAGCGTATCTGTCTCTGCAATTCCTGTTTTGACTGCAAAGGGTTTTGACCGGAGGTGTACACATTCCGCTTTTAACCTGCCCATGGTTGCCTGTTAGGCAGGAAGGCAAGCTGCCGCAACTTATTAGCAGAGTGGGTAGGCTGCTCTAATCCAATCCAAGCCAAGCCGTGCCCAGCCAAAGCAGGCTACAGGAGTCCTGCTTGCGTGCCCGTCTGTCCGCTGTGCTACGCTACGTAGCAGTTTATTCTATACGCTCTCATTGTGGTATTACGAGTAGGGTTTGGAAGATGATAAAAAGTCGCTTTTTTACGCCGAGTATTGCAAGACGAGGCTCAATGAAATATATAGTCACGTTGGATCATTGAACACAATGAAATGGTGAATTTCATTTCTCCCGTTTCTCCCTTTTCGCCCTTTTTTGGGCTTATTTGTTCATTTCAATATGAATGATTTGTTCTGCAACTTCACGCACTTTCGACTAGTATTTATTATTGTCAGTTAGAACCACCAACAGGTCGCATCCAATACATGTTTCCTACAGTAAGGAGGACCGTGTCTTTGCAGCTGAACCTCAAGACGTGTATGTTACAGCAACGCCAACTAAAGTAAGGTTTTGGAAGCCTACTGTCCATAACCGCAGTCTGTTCCAGCCAGATATGGCGACACTCGTGCCAACTTTAATTACTTTTTCAGCGTGTGTGTTGCGGGTTCACTGAATTCATTCAACGTGGCCAAAGTAGTTCATTTAAATTCCCCAAATGCATTATAACAAGCACGAAGCTCGGTGTTCGTATTACGTTCATCTAAAAAGTAAATGCCTCACATGAGACGCTTTTCTTTAATGCTGTTCTTTCTTCGCACTATGTTGCATACCACCGGAAAGTGGTTTCTAATATCCAATGAGCCTTTTTTATTATTTCAGACAATGTCTGCCGTAAATTTAGAAAACCAATATTCTGTTAAATGGCCTCAAGTCCTTAGCAAACATTTGTCAGCCGATAAATCTTTGTTCTCTTTCAATATATTTTTGGAGTGACGGAACTGCTGGTCAAATTTGTAACATGCCGTCACACACTCGCGGTTCCCGAATGAGCACTTAGTAACTTTTACGCAACTTGCGTAGCAACACGCATACCGATTTATTTTAAGCTGCTGCATAAACGCAAGACAACCTGTCCCCTCTATTTCCTGACTGGTATGTATTCCGCAGTACTTCATTTTTCATCAGCCTCTCGTAAGTTTGGTTTGTTCATTTTGTTGCACCCATCGTTATGGTAACTGAGCTGCCGCGAAACTAGCTACGCAAACACGTGCCTGGCTAGTCACGCTGGATTGATAGCACAACCTGTTGTGAGGTGACCTGGCTGAACGGGTCCCGTGAAGCTTGCCAAGCTAGCGGAAACGATTTTGACGATAGTACTTTTAATTTTCCATCTATTATTATTGTTGAATTAAGCCGTCATGCAAAAGGATTTGTACGCGTGAATCCCTGGTCTGATGTAAGAGGTGGGCTTGAAGCCCCTGAAGTGTTCGGGTGACGTAACTGCAGAGTAAGAGCGGGCGGCGGAAGAAGCAACCTGCTAACTACCTAGTGACGTCACACGGTACTGCACTGCTGCTGCCGCCGCCTATAGGTGGAGAAACGTTCCTACCCTGGAAACATTCCACAGTGTGGGCGCAGTCCCGCGGAAACTACACCGCGCCACGGACAACACTCAGTCTCTGCAAAAGGAATAGGAGAAGTGACTGAGATTATACGGAGGCCGGATGACCTACAGGGAGGCCCAGGCATCCGCATTCTGCAAGGCAGCGCCTCGCGTGGAATGCAAGGTCTGCAGCAAACAGCTGTGGGGGGAGAGGGAGAGAGAGAGAGAGAGAGAGAGAGAGAGAGAGAGAGAGAGAGAGAGAGAGAGAGAGAGAGAGAGAGAGAGAGAGGGGGGGGGGGCACAGAGAGATGGGGGGGGGGGGGGCACCAAGCAAGAGAGAAGACAGCGCTGAAGTCGTGAGCGGTCGTACACCTGCTCTACTCCGATTACGCACAGGAGGAGAAAAGGGCGACATCTCCACGCAAAGTAGTGGAGAGACCCGTGCCTGGGTTAAAAACAGTCAACAGCTTCAGGCGCTTTGCAAAAAAAATGGCTCTGAGCACTATAGGACTTAACATCTGACGTCATCAGTCCCCTAGAACTTAGAACTACTTAAACCTAACTAACCTAAGGACATCACACACATCCGTACCCGAGGCAGGATCCGAACCTGCGACCGTAGCGGTCGCGCTGTTCCAGACTGAAGCGCCTAGAACCGATCGGAGACACCGGCCGGCAGGCACTTTGCACATTTACGTTCTATTCACTCGTGTCCTACAAGATAGCAGCCCACTTTTAGATTCATCCCACGCAGGCGAGACAGTCAGAGCGGATCTCTCAGATTACGGGAATAACACAAATTAGCTTTCGGTTAAAATATTAGTTTTGGTAAGATTGGAAAATAGATCATATGTGTTGTTGCACAGTACCAGCCGATGATCCGTGATGCGGAATGCTAACCTCCTTTCACCGTCCCGAGTGAAACATTTCCTTGATTTTGGGGAGATGCTGATTGAATGTTTAGCATGGACGTGAACGCACAAGGACTGATATGGGGAGGCAGGGGTGCGATCATCTACATCTACATGGATACTCTGCAAATCACATTCAAGTGCTTGGCAGAGGGTTCATCGAACCAATGATTCTCAAGTCAGCCATGTCGGATGTGTGTGTAGTGTACGCTGTGTGTGTTGAATGTGTACAGTGGATCTTGATGAGATGTGTGTGAATAAAGAGTCTAACGTAAGTTCTGGAATTAACTGCAACTGTAAGTAATTATATGCCTGCGTTTTTCTTAACTTGTATGTTCTGTAGTTGTGTTAAGCTGACATGTCTAATATGATTTGTTAAATGGTATGTTGATAAAAAACACTAGCTTACAAATGTGTAGCACACGTGGAGTATAATGTGTTGAATCCATTTATTATTTGGCAGGATTCACAGCGGCCTACACTTTTTACGCCCTACCGTTTATATATAAGCTTTTGGTATCGTGACGTAAGTGACACGTCACGAAAAGTCGAATAGGATTTTCCTAGAAGAACATATTTGTTCTTAACACGGTCTTTCAGAAGAAGACAAAGACAGTATGAACTTAGAATCGACCAATGGAACTAAAAATAATACTAATTGCTTTTTTTCACACAACGAGAAAATTATATGTAAGGATGTATGAAAGAACACTTTTTGAAGTGTTTTTAGACTCGTAAGATACAGAGAAAAATTAACAAGTACCTAAAAAGAAAGAAATATACACGTTAGGCCACAAGTTAGCAACGTAAATTACATGAATTTATTTAACAATATGGAGAGAGAGAGAGAGAGAGAGAGAGAGAGAGAGAGAGAGACGAACACTTTCAATACACAGGAAATTATTTAGGGATTAAGGAGTTCGGTGACAGACACCATAGCATACATACTACTCCGAACGCCTCTAGAAATATCAACCAAACTTGGTACACGTATGGCTCATTATCTTGGAAAAAAAACACAAGGTGATTTTTCTGATTGCGGACTGATCCCAGGAAACGGTGTCTGATAGGATGATGAGCAGAAACATATGGCTAGAAATGCACTAAGCGGGTGGAAACGGATTTCGTCAGACGTGAGGTCCGCGCGGAACGTGCTTCAGCGTAAAGAGAAGGATATGCCAATGTTTTAGCTCCACAATGAAAGTGTGGTCTCCAATAATCCCTAACCACACACTGAGGCTGAGCCGGTGCCCATGATCCGTTGTTACCGTACCGTGGGTATTATCAGCAGCCCACAAGCGCCAGTCGGTATCCAAATTCCAATCACGTATTAGTGTTTCGAGTGTATTCCTCTGTCCGATGATGCAGGAAGAAGCATAGCTTCCATCCATGATTTAGAAGATATGGGCAAGCAGAGATACCGAAGCCACCACGTGGTGACCGGAAGTCTAGAATTTTTAGGTCAGATCCCGTCCTTTCGATATTTCCAAGAACCCCGATCTGTAGTCCTTTTCATCCTCTATCTGATACCGCAAAGAAGTAATCGTCCTCCTTTGATAACATGGCAGTTAAACAAGTTTTCGCAGAGCCACTGTGCACGCTCGGGCCATCCACCTTGCGCACCACGCCGCGTAAAGTTATCAGCACTCATCGGCTCAGCGCCCTTCTATACAAGAAATTCAAAATAAGGGGCGCGTTCCTTGGTTCATCTACTTGCAGATGGAATTACTCATTTAGCAAAATCACCCTGTACAATGCTGCACACATAATACCATAATGGAGAGGGAAGAGCGAAGCATGGTCAGAAGGCGTAAAGTGTAAAAGTAATCTGCAATTAACTGCTACTCTTGGGCGTGCCAGTAAGGAAATTGCAACTGATGCTAGTACACTTGTTGTGTAATATCTACGGAACAACACTAAGAGCCGGCCGCGGTGGCCGAGCGGTTCGAGGCGCTTCAGTCCGGAACCGCGCGGCTGCTACGGTCGCAGGTTCGAATCCTGCCTCGGGCATGGATGTGTGTGATGTCCTTAGGTTAGTTAGGGTTAAGTAGTTCTAAGTTCTAGGGGACTGATGACCTCAAAGATGTTAAGTCCCATATTACTCAGTGTCATTTGAACAACACTAAGCGAGGCGAGTGGTTAATCCAGCCCCGCGTGGGAAAGCGATGCCACGTAAAATACCCGATATTCAAATACAATGTTTGTGCTGTTGTTTACCCAGGAGTGGGTTCATCTAGTAATTTATTTATTCTTGCACTTGGAAGAAAACGTGTAAATACTGTATATGGATGAAGTTTAGTGTTACATTAAACGTAACCTTTAATTAATGGAAGATTTTAGATGCAAATTTATTTGTACAGTCTGTTTATCTATTGCTCGGTGGCTTACCGAATGAGAGCCAGACTACACACACTTAAGTTCGGGGTTCCAACCTCCGTCACTCGTGGAGTCCTTCACCTGCGATTTAGCGCTTCTTTCGATTCTGGCAACATTTTCTGTAGGCAAGAAGCGCTTCGGGGTCCAGGCCAAATTGCAGGTCTACTTGAAACTGTCTGGCTGATTCATTCAGTTGTCCAGGTGAGACAAAGGCATTGCGCCTCCAATAAGGGGACAGCGAAGCACCGACGTCTTCAGATCTACTGGATCGTTGAGGGCGGATTTCATTTACACCGTGAAAAAACATGTTAATAAACTGAGTTCATTCCTACACTATAATCAGTTCGTTCCCGATACACGGCTGGGGTACATTAGTAGTCGACCCACGGCGGCTAACCGGCAGGCTGTAGAGAAACTGGCCCAGGAAAGCCATTAACGAAGGTCACGTGTGCCACGTAGTATATGACAGGGAATCCGCCGATGACTTGCTGAAAGAATCGTAGCGGCGTTCAGAGAAGCGTCGCTAAAAGGTACGCCAGTCAGCCAAAGCCCACTGGTCTCTGACACTGCGCTGCTCCGGCCGGCCCTAATCAGCGCCGAGTTCATCCTGATGTGCCAAACCTCTAGATGACGTTCCTCCTGATCCCCGGAGAGTCCACGCTTTCAAGGAGCGACGCACCGAGCGGAATATTTACTGGGAGACGTTGTTGGAGGACGAGGATTAATTTGCTGCACTATTAAAACCAGTCTTCACGACGGTGGCCAATACTCTTTTTGTATCGCGAGACCGAGCTAAAATTATCACGACTCCAAAAGCAATAACGAATACAGCGTAGTTATGCAGCTGCATGCAGCAAGATTTCGAGATTCGACCACTCGGTTGGGAGAAGTTTACTGCCAACCGTAAAACTGCTACCTCCAACTGCTTCAGAACAACTCACGCCAAAAAGCTCCGCAAACACAAAGCAGATTAAAGTCAACAGAGAAAAGAGAGCACAGCACTGCATTTAAAATTTCCACGTAAGTAACTGCGGTTCGTTCGATTAGATTAGGCGTCGCGAAGTTCAGGTTGGTTCAAATGTCTCTGAGCACTATGGGACGTAAGTTCTGAGGCCATCAGTCCCCTAGAACTAAGAACTACTTAAACTTAACTAAAATAAGGACATCCATGCCCGAGGCAGGATTCGAACCTGCGTCCGTAGCGGTCTTGCGGTTCCAGACTGTAGCGCCTAGAACCGCTCGGCCACTCTGGCCGGAAATGCAGGTAGACATAGGTTCCACGCCCCGATACGATAACCTCTTCCTGCCGAGCAAGTTCCTGCTCAGTGAACTGCGACACTTCTAGAACGCCATCTATGACCCTGAGTCCGCAGCTCGTGGTCTCGCGGTCGCGTTCTCGCTTCCAGAGCACAGGGTCCCCGGTTCGATTCCCGGCGGGGTCAGTGATTTTCCCCTGCCTCGAGATGACTGGGTGTTTGTGTTGTCCTCATCATTTCATCATCATTCAAGAAAGTGGCGAGATTGGACTGAGCAAAGATTGGGAATTTGTACGGGCGCTGATAACCGCGCAGTTGAGAGCCCCACAAACCACACATCATCATCATCATCATCATCATCATCATCATCATCATCATCATCATGATCATCATCATCATCATCATCATCATCATCATCATATGACACTGAGAGTCAACGACTCGCTTCTTAGACCCGCGGTGTCTGGCAGTCGACTCCTAGATTTCACGAGCCTAAAGAAGCTCCACGAAGTAATTCTATTTTACAGGACCGTGGGAGAACCGTCTCCAAGAGCAGAATGCGTGCGCTTCAGTTGCTCATTTTGTCCACCTGCTAACAGCACATTCTGCTTTCTGCCACGAAAATGCGTGCGCCAATGGGAGAGTGGCCAAGGTCTCGAACCAGAGCGGTAGGTTCCAATCAGAAACCACTTTCCAGGAAACATCACCAACATGACCTCGTTATTTTAAAGAGAAAAAAAAACGCGCTAGCAAGGTATCGGCCCCAGACATCGACCTCTCGCGAAAATGTGAGCCATAATTCTGATAGCAGGCACTTGCGATCTCCTGAAAATACAGCTTTTAAACTTGGCGCCCATCTCTTGTTTGTCACTCGCTTCGCCCCACTGCAGCCGCCTAATGCCCGACTACCAAAGTATTGTAGACAGCTGACTGAAAACCTGCGCATCAGCGCATTTCTATTCGCGGCACGATGAAGACCAGACTAGCGGGAACGTGCTCTCGTCTGCCCAGCGTGTTTTTAAATCTTGTCCGAGAACACACATTTTTTAATGAGAAAAACAGGTAAGTGATATGAGTAAGTATACGTAAAACTCATGCACATATATAAGAATAAGTACCGCCGCAGCTGTTACTTGAGAATGTCATTGTTCTATCACACGACTAGTTTCGGCGGCACATTACCGCCATCTTCAGGCCCCACCACTGCCAAAAGAGTATTTGATTTCCTTGTTGCGTTTACTATGGGATCCTTGTCACTAGCACACGTGGGCTAGCTTACATCAGGAGTCTATATTCGACACCGTCTTCTCTCCAATGCGACTCGTGATGAAAGCCAGCCCATCTGTGGCAGTAACACGGATCCCAAAGTAAACGCACCAAGGAAATCAAATACTCTTTTGGTAGTGGTGGGGCCTGAGTAGGGCAGTAATGGCGCCGAAACTAGTCGTTTTACGGAATAAAGACATTCTAAAGATATAGCTGTGATGGTACTTTTCCTCACATGTATCATCGGCTGAGGTCCCTCGTCCACGCCATAAGATGTACATCCATAAATCATGCCAATAAATTTTCAATATTATCTTAATTAACTTAATCACGCCCGCCCGGTTGGCCGTGCGGTCTAACGCACGGCATTCCGGGCGGGAAGGAGCGCCTGGTCCCCGGCACGAATCCGCCCGGCGGATTTGTGTCGAGGTCCGGTGAACCGGCCGGTCTGTGGGTGGTTTTTAGGCGGTTTTCCATCTGCCTTGGCGGATGCAGGTTGGTTGCCCTTATTCCGCCTCAGTTACACTATGTCGGCGATTGCTGCGCAAACAAGTTCTCCACGTACGCGTACACCACCATTACTCTACCACGCAAACATAGGGGTTACACTCGTCTGGAGTGTGAGACGTTCCCTGGGGGGTCCACCGGAGGCCGAACCGCACAATAACACTGGGTTCGGTGCGGGGCGGCGGAGGGGTGAAGTGGACAGCGGTAGTCGTCGTGGTGTTGTGGGCGACTGCGGCTGCGGCGGGGACGGAGCCTCTCCGTCGTTTCTAGGTCCCCGGTTAACATACAATACAACTTAATGACTGACTTTATAATTTAATCATGCCTATCTCGTTGAAAATAGTGCAAGTCTTGTAAAAGTACTTCACTTTAAGAATGTCAGCATTCCAGTGCAAAGAAAATAACATGCGATGTTAATAATTAAATAGCACTGCGTGACTTCTTTAATGATAGACTCATTCGTTTCATTAATTTACTCTACATTTCTGAATCGCAAGATAAATGTGATCGAAGCAGAGATTTGTAGCGCTAGCTATAGGTTAGAAGTTGCGCACTTTGACACAACAGCTAGCAAATTACTGTCATGCGTGATCACGAACCTTCTGCCCACGCCGCTGCACAGGACTTCGCCGGCGGGCATCTGGCGGCTGCAACGGGAGGGGGACCGACAAGCAACCGGTGCACGCGAGTGTTTAAAGCCGTACTTTCAGGAGGTCGCGACTGCCCACTGTCGGAAGTGTGGCCCACGTTTTCGCGCTGGACCATTTCCTGGTAAGTGTGCCGTTTTCTTCTTACAGTAAAGCTCCCCGTCAGCTCCAGGCTGGACAGATGCCGCCCACGGCGCCGGCGACGCGTGACACCGCGTGGGCGGGAGGCCGGACCGCCGCCCATGCGCCTCGCTCCGGCAGTCGGCCGCCCCCGTCACGGCCGCCCCCGTCACCGCCGCCGCCGCAGCCACCCCAACCACTGCTGCACGCTGGGGCGGCGCCGCCCACGTCGCCGACCTTCTCCCTGACCTTTTACTGTAGTACCTTCTCCCGTTTATCCTCTCGCACTTTCACCCGGCGCCCACACAGTCACTATCTCACGTTCGCTGCCACCACCGAACATTTGCGTCCCCAGGTGGCATCTAAACCTATAATCAGTTAATAAATGTGATGCTTTTTATCGTACGACACGTTACTATCTGTTCGTGCTCCATATTTCTCTCCAGACCTGACCTACTTGTGTCCTTTCAAGCTTTTCCTGCAGACCTACTGCAAATACGTTGCTCTGATTTGACTTCGTATAACACGCTGCCAGTCACGCAGCATTTTATCGAAACAACCGCTCGACATCTCCAGCTGCTGGTTAAAACGTGTTCACCGCCACTGGACGCGACTGGTAATACTCTGCATGCGACGTCGAGATTTGCCAGGAGTACGAAAAGGAATTACGCATGCACGCAGAGCCACTGACAGTTTAATCCAATGTTGCAACTTGCGATTTAAAATCCATTCCCGTACTAAAAAATTAAAATCTATTCCCGTACTAAAAAGAAAGGACATGTCTGCTATTGTTTCTATGGCTCTTTATATGGACTCCTTTGTACATAGCCTCCGGTTAATCAGTATGTGATCATAAGTATCCGGATATCCCCAAAAACATACGTCTTTCCTATTAGGTGCATTGTGCTGCCACCTACTGCCACGTACTCCACATCAGCTACCTCAGTAGTCATTAGACATCGTGAGAGATCAAAATGGGGCGCTCTGGGGAACTCGCAGGCTTCGAACGTGGCCATGTAATTCGGGGTCACTTCTGTCCTACGTCTGTACGTGATATTTTGACACTCCTAAGCATCCCTAGGTCCACTGTTTCCGATGTGATGGAGAAGACGAAACGTGAAGGACACATACAGCACAAAAGTGTACAGGCCTACCTCGTCTGTAGACAGAGAGACCACCGACAGTTAAAGAGGGTCGTAATGTGTAATAGGCAGACATCTATCTAGACCATCAAAGAGGAATTGCAAACTGCGCCAGGACCCACTGCAAATACTATGACAGTTAGGCGCGAGGTCAGGAAACTTCAGGGTCGTGTGGCTGCTCAAAAGCCACACATCACGCCGGTAAATGCCAAACGACGCCTCGCTTGGTGTAAGGAGTGTAAACGTTGGACTACTGAACAGTGGAAAAACGTTGTGTGGAGTGACGAATCACGGTGCACAATGTGGTGATCCAATGGCAGGGTGTGGGTATGGCGAATGCACGGTGAACGTCATCTGCTAGCGTGTGTAGTGTCAACAGTAAAATTCGGAGACAGTGGTGTTATGGTGTGGTCGTGTTCTTCATGGAGGGGGCTTGCACCCCTTGTTTTGCGTGGCACTGACGCAGCACTGATGTTTTAAGCACCTTCTTGCTTCCCACTGTTGAAGAGCAATTCTGGGATGGCGACTGCATCTTTCAACACAATCGAGCACCTGCTCATAATGCATGGCCTGTGGCAGAGTGATTACACGACAATAACATCTCTGTAATGGACTGGCCTGCACAGAGTCCAGACCTGAATCCTATAGAACACCCCTGGGATGTTTCAGAACGCCGACATCGATACCTCTCCTCAGTGCAGCACTCTGCGAAGAATGGGCTGCCATACTCAAAGAAACATTCCAGCACCTGACTCGACGTGTGCCTGCGAGAGTGGATGCTGTCATCAAGGCTAATGGTGGGCCAACACCATACTGAATTCCAGCATTACCGTTGGAGGGCGCCACGAACTTGTAAGTCATTTTCAGGCAGGTGTCCTGATACTTTTGATCACTAAGTGTATCGTGTATCAGTAGATCCTGTTACTTTCGTTCCTCGTAGAAACAAATAGTCTTTAGTTTCATATACTAACAGCGTTTCATTGAGGGGAAAAAAACGCAAGCCAAAGGCAAATAGCTATTAAATAAAGGCACGATAGCTGCTCACGGGAAGTACAACGTAATCAGAAAAACCGCCCTTTACTAAATTATGAAGTGCTCTCCGTGCCCACATACACGCGTAATTTGTTCTGAAGCTCTCTGATTTGTGCATTACCGTTACGGAAAGAGTTTGTGTAGGGGACAGAAAAGATGAACATCAGGAACCGAAAATAAAGTAAACTATTTGAATTACAAAGACAGAAATGCCGAAGCTGATACTGCGAGAAGAATTTAGCATAGCACTGCAAGACCTAAGCCCAAACAAGACCTATGGAGTAAACGACATTCCGTTAGGACTATTGGCATTCTTTGGAGAGCCCGCCATGGCAAAGCTATTCACGCGGAATACGCTCAGACTTAAAGAAGAATGCAATAACTCTCCAAACAAAGTAATTGCTGACTGATGTCAATATTACTGACCTATCGGCTTAATAACTCATTGGTGCAACGTACTAATTCGAATTCTTCACAGAAGAATGGAAAAACTGGGAGAAGGCGACGTCGGGGAAGATCTGTTTGGATTCCGGAAGACTGTAGGAACACGAAAGCAATACTCACCGAAAGACTTCTCTTAGAAGACAGGTTGAGAAAAGTCATTTACAGCATTTGTAGACCTACAGAAATGTCGACCCGAGCTCGAGTCTCGGTTCGCCACACTTTTTAACCGTCCACTAAGTTTCACTGTCGGCTTGAATAGTCTCTCTGAAATTCTGAGAACTGTAAGGATAAAGTACTGGGAGCAAAAGGTTATTTACAACTTGTTCAGAAACCAGATTGCAATTACAGAGTCGAAGGACATAAAAGGGAAGCAGTGGTTACGAAGGGACTGATAGAAGGTCGTAGCCCATCGCCGATGCTATAGAAAAATTTGGTGTAGGAAGTTCAGGGAGAAGAAATAAAGGCTTTGCGGTCTGCCGATGACAATGTAATTCTGTCAGAGACAGGAAAGAACTTGGAAGAGCAGTTGAAGGTAATGGACAGGGTCTTGACAGGAGGACATAAGAGGAACATCAACAAAAGCAAATCAAGGATAATGCAGTATAGTCGAATTATCGAGACGTGGATAACATGGCCTGTAGTTTTTACCAGTATTTTGAAATTTAACTACCAAAAGAATTTTAACAGACACTGGAATGAAATTACAGAGTAGTGTATTGTGTTCCCACCGCGAAAAAATTTAAAAAGTGTGCATCACATAGTGGAGTGAATATTGGTTTTTATCTGAAGTACTGAAGTACTGAATTACGTGTAATTTTTGTGGTAGATATACTATATTTTCACATTATTAAAAGTAAAAGATCAAAACAAAATGTATTGTATTCATTACTAACTTCTTGAAACCGTAAACCGGGAATATTTACCAATTTGTTGTTTCCTATATTACAAACATTTTGTTTTATGTCAATTATTTCTTCTAATAATTTAAGAACATATGACATGCTTGAGCTTAAAATATTTAATACATTGTTGAATAATATGGTTCTCTGTCTAGGCAAACATTATATATTATTATTCACGTAAAATTTAATTTTTGCAACTTTAATGTTGGATATAGATGTAATATTGCATACCTATGTATGCAAAAAGGTTTATTATGGAAAATTGAAACTCAAGATTTGCATGCCATTTTCTTCTCAATGACAGCATATCAAAACATTCCAGCTCCATTATCTAGTCGATTCTGAGTGTCCTTTTCATGGTCTTTAGTTTTATTTCTTTTCTTCGTCATTCTGTCTTTTTTCAGCTTAAGGGACACACTACGTGTCCACTTTTCATGTTGTCCCCAGTTTTGATGCCTAGTCTGCTCATGGTTTTTGATCTGCTTGTTACTACATCATTAAAACATATTATGGCGTCCATCACACCAATCTGAGGAGATAACATGCCAGCAAAAACAGTTTTTGCCAAATGTAAACTCAACACAAATGAGTTGCTATGGAAATACTGGCGCCAATAACGAGACATTGTAGGCAAGGTCTTGTGTTTAACAGTAGTGTGATAGCTAACAAAATATAAGTAAAGTACACATATTTGTAGAATCAGGAAGAATCGCAGAATTTTATTAAATAAAGAATTACCAGCTTTTGTGCCCTGATAAGGACCGTGTCCCCTTACATTAGGTGGCCAGGAAACGAGATTGGCAGTTGGGCGACTAGAGGGCGGCGCTGTGAGGCTTCCCTGGCGACTCAGCGCCCGTGACGTCTCGCCGCTACTCTAGTGCCAGCCAGCCCCTCAACACGCCACTCCAGCCTGGACCTCTCATAAGTCGACACGAGTGTCAGGGCTGCCTGCCCATCCTGTCACTCGCTTGTCCTCCACTAGTGGGACAACTTGGGTGTCACCCCACTCTGCACTGTTGCCAAAATTATTCAAGATGGCGGATCCAAGATGCCTGTAATAGATATGGCAATATCGCAATGGCGTCATGAAGGGAAGTTCAAATTTTGGCGGGAAAAAAGGCACTTGGGCTACCTCCACTAACCTAAGAAAATGACGAGAAAAAAGGTCACTTGGGTCACCTTCACTAACCTTCGACTTCCGACCGCCACCTCTTCCTAGGAATTTGTGGGAAAAGACTCAGCCTGTACTGGGCCGCTGGATAGGATGGACGCCAGCCTTTATTCTGCATGCAGTGTTTATTTAAACAGTAGCTCCAGCTCCATCCAGTGTGTTGACCATGAAGTCTGGTTTCCAAATGCCCTATTACACAGTACTGCGACTAGAGGGTGCTGCTGTCCCTTCCGTGACGTAATCCAAGATGGTGGTCTGGGGGGGGGGGGGGGAGAGGGTAAATGATGGGAAAAGGACTCAGACTGTTTCGGGCTGCTGGAGAGAGGAAGGAGTGTACTTTATTTATTTTGAAACATTTTATTTAGGGATGGATTTCACGTACTTCATTTATTACACTGGTACAAAACATTCGCTCTGATGTGCTTGGGATCACAATACACAGCCTACAGACCTGCTAACTCCTCGTAAATAACCGAAACAATGCAGTACACTGATAACAGACATGCAAACAATTCGTAAACTGTCAAAATAATGCATGTATAATGGACTGCACACACGCTCACTAATTATTAACTGTCGAAATTATGCAGTACACAGCATACAGAGCTGCAAACTACTCGTAAATTACCGAATTAATGCAGTAGACTGATATACAGACGCGTAAACAACTCGTAAATTGTCAAAAATAATGCATGGAAAAAGGCTCTGCAAACACGCTCACAACGTTTAAACAGCCGAAATTAATGCTGAGCACTAACACTCATTGCACATTATAAAAACGCATGCGTCGACGCCACGGTGGGCCACTGACGGACAGACGAACGCATGGGGTGGGAGCCATAGCTCGCATGCCGATGCCGACGCCGACGGTAGCCAGCAGGTGAAAGTCGCATCTATTTTCGGGTATACAGTTAGAGTTCTTCAAGTGTTATACTAACATCACATGTGTATGTAAATAAGAGCTGAGACACTCTTTGGATGCGCACGTATTCTTCGTTGTTGCTGCAGTGCCTTTCTACCTGCGCTCCAGCGAAGACCTAATTGCCGAGCGATTCACAATCGCAGATGCAGCCAAAAGGTTCTCAGTGCTATACTGATATCATATGGCTATGTAAATAAGAGCCAAGTCGCGCTCTTGGGAAGTGTAAGGAGTCCCAGAAATAGTTAACGGTCGCTTTTGTAGGAGCTTTTGTGGTGTCTCAGCTTGTCTGCATGAAAATTCTTGCCCTAACAGAATCTGTTTACGAAAATAGAGCAGAATAACGCCGAATGCATTCCTCCTGATGCTCGTAACGTGACACCCCGACCATCACGTGTTATTACGGATGCCGCCGGTGAGTAAGCACTGTCTGCCTTTTTTTTTTTTTTCTTTCTGCAGATGAGACATTCAGTGGCAAAAAAACTATGTTGTACAGATCGCCGTATTGCACCGACAATTAAACCCTGCAAAAGTGACCTACAGATCGTCAAATACGGAAAGACTCTTACTCAATTACACTGCTCTACCGCTGAGGACGGAAGCTTGCATCTTAGATTGTCAAAGCAATCTCCAACCCGACAATATACACTCCTGGAAATTGAAATAAGAACACCGTGAATTCATTGTCCCAGGAAGGGGAAACTTTATTGACACATTCCTGGGGTCAGATACATCACATGATCACAATGACAGAACCACAGGCACATAGACACAGGCAACAGAGCATGCACAATGTCGGCACTAGTACAGTGTATATCCACCTTTCGCAGCAATGCAGGCTGCTATTCTCCCATGGAGACGATCGTAGAGATGCTGGATGTAGTCCTGTGGAACGGCTTGCAATGCCATTTCCACCTGGCTCCTCAGTTGGATCAGCGTTCGAGCTGGACGTGCAGACCGCGTGAGAAGACGCTTCATCCAGTCCCAAACATGTTCAATGGGGGACAGATCCGGAGATCTTGCTGGCCAGGGTAGTTGACTTACACCTTCTAGAGCACGTTGGGTGGCATGGGATACATGCGGACGTGCATTGTCCTGTTGGAACAGCAAATTCCCTTGCCGGTCTAGAAATGGTAGAACGATGGGTTCGATGACGGTTTGGATGTAAGGTGCACTATTCAGTGTCCCCTCGATGATTACCAGAGGTGTACGGCCAGTGTAGGAGATCGCTCCCCACACCATGATGGCGGGTGTTGGCCCTGTGTGCCTCGGTCGTATGCAGTCCGGATTGTGGCGCTCACCTGCACGGCGCCAAACACGCATACGACCATCATTGGCACCAAGGCAGAAGCGACTCTCATCGCTGAAGACGACATGTCTCCATTCGTCCCTCCATTCACACCTGTCGTGACACCACTGGAGGCGGGCTGCACGATGTTGGGGCGTGAGCGGAAGACGGCCTAACGGTGTGCGGGACCGTAGCCCAGCTTCATGGAGACGGTTGCGAATGGTCCTCGCCGATACCCCAGGAGCAACAGTATCCCTAATTTGCTGGGAAGTGGCGGTGCGGTCCCCTACGGCACTGCGTAGGATCCTACGGTCTTGTCGTGCATCCGTACGTCGCTGCGGTCCGGTCCCAGGTCGACGGGCATGTGCACCTTCCGCCGACCACTGGCGTCAACATCAATGTACTGTGGAGACCTCACGCCCCACGTGTTGAGCAATTCGGAGTTACGTCCACCTGGCCTCCCGCATGCCCACTATACGCCATCGCTCGAAGTCCGTCAACTGCACATATGGTTCACGTCCACGCTGTCGCGGGATGCTACCAGTGTTAAAGACTGCGATGGAGCTCCGTATGCCACGGCAAACTGGCTGACACTGACGGCGGCGGTGCACAAATGCTGCGCAGCTAGCGCCATTCGACGGCCAACACCGCGGTTCCTGGTGTGTCCGCTGTGCCGTGCGTGTGATCATTGCTTGTACAGCCCTCTCGCAGTGTCCGGAGCAAGTATGGTGGGTCTGACACACCGGTGTCAATGTGTTCTTTTTTCCATTTCCAGCAGTGTATCATTGCATACTGTGTCGATGTAGAAACATTCAGTTCGTATCCTGCGCCATGCAAAATCACCCCTTTTGCATCATTCATATAGCTATTGACTGCGTGACACTTGTACATATACCCCGAAGACTGTTGTACAAAGGCTGGGTCGGTTCCCCTCGGCACAAAGGCGTCACCGTTTCCGGTCCTGACCTGCTTGTTGCTTGTTTTCTACACCAATCTCCAGACTCTGGGATTACAATTTCACACGGCTTGGCAGATATCATACCATTTTTGCGATACATTTCGAGATCAAGCACACAGCAATATAACCTGCAGCCACTGTAAACTTTCTTTACCGAGTCCGACATACGTCAGTACTGGGAATGTCAGTACTGGGACTCGCCCCAGGCCGTCAGCAGTGGCTTTCTGCATGTCTGCTAACTGAGGAGAGACGGCAAGCAGAGCGTATCCAGCTGCGCTCTCGACAGGTACCGGTACTTACAGTAGTCAGTGGTTACAGTAGCGGAGCAGGGCAGGGCATGTCAGCGCACACGTCCGCCCTGCGACCGACCGCTGGGCCCTGCCGTTCTGTGCAGGCTCCCTGGACTCGGGTGGCTGGTTCCAGACGGAAGGTAGGCTGCCGCGCGCCCACAACACTAGCGCGGTGAGTGCGGGCAGAGCCGCTTCTTTTAAATGAGGGGGGAGACCAGCTGGCAGCGGTCCCACGTGCTCTGGGGAACATTCTCGTGGCCATCCATGGGTACCGTGGAGCTCGTGCAAGGCACCACGATGGCCAAGGAGTATCCTACAGTGGTTGCAGGCCACGCAGACCCCTTGATGACGATCATCTTTCTTGACGGCAGAGGCATTTTTCAAGAAGATAATGAACCATGTCATAAGGCAAGCAGTGTCATGAAGTGGTTCGAGGAACACAGCGGCGAGTTACGGTCGATGTGCTGCCCCCACAACTCGCCTAATCTCAACCGGATCAAACGCATCTTGGGTGTGATTGAACGTGGTGTGAGAGTTCATCGGCCCCTGCCGGAAATGTACAGGAATTAGCTGACTTGTGTGTGCAGATGCGGTGCAATCTCTCTCCACCGACTTACCAAGGCCTCATAGCCTCCCTGCCACGACGCATCGTTGCTGTTATCCGTGCAGACGTGGACACACCGGTTATTAAATAGGTGGTCGTAACATTCCATGTCAATCCTAAAGCGTGCACACAGCTGCGTGTTGCTGAGGCTCACAGGACCGTTTCATACAACAGTTCTGGAGGAACTGTAAGCCATGCTACTTGTGTGACTAATAGAAACTACTGTTAGAGAATCACGTTTCTTTACTGGTCAGAGAAATTATTGGACGCGAAGTAACAAAACTAGAGCCAAAATTATCGAAATTGTATGGTTGTCAAAAAGACTGGAAGAATAACAGAAACGTCGCACAGGATACGGTGCAAAGCAAAGTACCGAGGACAGGATGTTCTGAACCACGTAAATCCATTTATACGCACAATCGACTACATGACAGGCCTCCATCCGTACGCCGAATACTAACATAACACAGAGATACATCCCGCCAATATGTGCACGTGGCGCCATTGCTGCCTGACACAATAACTTTACTGGAGTTAAGATCTGGAGAGTCGAATACGAGGTAGTGCAACACTCGCTGACACTGTGATTGTCAGAGACACAGACAAATGTCACCTGATGAACGACGTAGCAGATGAGTTTTCAGCGAGGGAACTTACGAAATAGTTAGAAAGGAGAGGGTCTGTGCGATAAAACCCGATTGTAGGTGATAGTGCTTAAGACAGCGCTGTGAATGCAGTGAATATCACCAAGGATTCACCGATTCTAGAATCAACTCCCACACAAAGTACGATCAGACGCGGCGTATATGTGGTAGGTATGGCAGAACCAACAGAACGAACTGGAACTAGCAGGTGACTGTGTGTGTCTCCCATCAAGGTTGGGTGTGGGATTGAAGGGACCACACTGCTAAGGTCATCTGTCCCTTGTTCCACGATAAAATCACACGAAATAAAAACTGTCAGTCGTTAAAAACGGAGAACTGAGACAAGGGACGACACAATACAAGAAAGACAGACAAAGACCAGACAAACGGAACTAAAATCACACCGAGTGTGAAGGTGGTTGGCCGACCATGAAAATAAGGAAAAGCCAACCACCAAATGACATTAAAACCCACAGTTTAAAACCACAGGCCAAAGGCCCAAGTCAATACAGGAAATAAAAGGACAAACACTCAAATCATACGATAAAAACCCCCTGCCCGAATAAAACTCAACACGAGGTCCGCCACAGCAGCGTCATCACATAAAAGGGCAGGGAAGGTATCAGGCAGCGCAAACGTCTGCCTGAATCCTGTTAAAAGCGGGCAGTCCACCAAAATGTGGACCACCGTCAGAGCTGCCCCGCAGCGACATAGCGGTGGGTCCTCCCGGCGCAACAAATGGCCGTGCGTCAGCCACGTGTGGCCAACGCGCAGCCGGCAGAGGACGACAGAGTCCTTCCGAGAGGCCCGCATGGAGGAGCGCCACACACCGGTCGTCTCCTTCACCGCCCGAAGTTTGTTGGGCGGGGGCAGGGTGCGCCACTCGTCACCCCAGGCACCAAGCACTTTCTGGCGCAAAAGCGACAGGAGATCACACTCCATAAGGCCGAGTTCCAGAGCCGGTGAACTCACTGCCTGTTTAGCCAGCGTGTCAACCCGCTCATTGCCCGGGATGCCGACATGACCTGGGGTCCAAACAAAGACCACGGAGCGGCCGCAACGGGCAAGAGCACGGAGCGACTCGTGGATGGCCATCACCAGACGGGAACGAGGAAAGCACTGGTCAAGAGCTCGTAAACCACTCAGGGAGTCACTACAGATGACAAAGGACTCACCTGAGCGGGAGCGGATATACTCTAGGGCGCGATAGATGGCAACCAACTCGGCAGTGTATACACTGTTCCCAGGTGCCAGCGACCGTTGCTTACAATGATCCTCTAGAGTAAGAGCGTAACCAGTGCGACCAGAGACCATCGAACCGTCGGTATAGGCCACGGCAGATCCGGGAAACTCGGCAAGGAGAGAAACAAAGCGGCGGCGGAGGGCCGGAGGAGGGACAGAGTCTTTCGGACCCTGTGCCAAATCCAGCCGAATGCATGGTCGGCGCCCACACCAAGGGGGAAGACGGAGATTGGCCCGGAAAACAGGCGGGAGAGGAAAAAACTCAATCCCACACAGTAGAGCCCGGATGCGAACCGCGATCTTACACCCTGACCGGGGCCGCCTGTCTGGAAGATGGACGATCGAGTGCGGGAACAGGAGACGGTAGTTGGGATGCCCTGGCAAGCTACAAACGTGGGCAGCATAAGCGGCCAGAAGTCGGTCGCGCCGGATCCGCAATGGAGGAACACCAGCCTCCACAAGTAAGCTGTCAACAGGGCTTGTCCGAAATGCTCCTGTGGCGAGTCGGATCCCGCAGTGATGGATGGGATCCAGCAATTGCAATGCCGATGGCGACGCCGAACCATAAGCCACACACCCATAATCAAGGCGGGACTGGATCAGCGCTTGATACAGCCGGAGAAGGGTGGACCGATCGGCACCCCATCCGGTGTGGCTAAGGCAACGGAGAGCGTTTAAATGCCGCCAGCATGTTTGTTTAAGCTGCCTAATATGAGGCAGCCAAGTCAACCGGGCATCAAATACCAGTCCCAAGAACCGATGCGTCTCTACCACAGCAAGAGGGTCACCGTCAAGGTAAAGGCGTGGCTCAGGGTGAACCGTGCGACGCCGGCAGAAATGCATAACGCAGGTCTTAGCGGCCGAAAACTGGAAGCCGTGCGCTACAGCCCACGACTGCGCCTTGCGGATAGCGCCCTGCAGCTGGCGCTCAGCAACTGCAATGCCAGCGGAGCTGTAGTAGAGGCAGAAGTCGTCTGCATACAACGAAGCTGCGACGGACGATCCCATCGCCTCAGCGAGACCATTGATCGCAATTAAAAACAGGGAGACACTGAGGACAGACCCCTGTGGGACCCCGTTCTCCTGGACCCGGGAGGAACTATGGGACGCAGCAACTTGCACGCGGAAGGAACGATACGACAGAAAATTCTGAATAAAAATCGGGAGCGGGCCCCTAAGACCCCACCCATGAAGTGTGGCCAAGATGTGATATCGCCAAGTCGTATCGTACGCCTTCCGCATGTCGAAGAAGACGGCAACCAGATGTTGGCGGCGTGCAAAGGCTGTACGGACGGCAGACTCTAGGGAGACCAGATTATCGACGGCAGAGCGGCCTTTACGGAACCCACCCTGAGACGGAGCCAGAAGGCCTCGAGACTCGAGGAGCCAACTCAACCTCCGGCTCACCATACGTTCTAGCAACTTGCAAAGAACGTTGGGGAGGCTTATGGGGCGGTAGCTGTCCACCTCCAGCGGGTTCTTGCCAGGTTTCAACACGGGGAGGACGATGCTTTCTCGCCATTGAGACGGGAACACACCCTCAACCCAGACGCGGTTGAAAACATCTAGGAGGCGTCGCTGGCAATTCACAGAGAGGTGTTTCAGCATCTGGCTGTGGATGCGGTCTGGCCCAGGAGCCGTATCAGGGCAAGCAGATAGTGCACTCTGGAATTCCCAGTCGCTGAAAGGAGCATTGTACGACTCCGCGTGGCGCGTGTGAAAGGAAAGCCTCCAACTTTCCAACCGCTCTTTCCGGGAGCGGAAGGCCAGTGGGTAATTCGTAGATGCGGAACACTGAGCAAAATGCGCTGCTAACCGGTCCGCAATCGTGTCGGAGTCAGGACACACCACTCCATTCAGCGAAAGCCCAGGGACAGAGACAGGTGGCCGATAGCCATGGAGTCGCCTAATCTTAGCCCAAACCTGCGATGCAGAGGTACGGACGCCAATGGTGGAAACATACCGTTCCCAGCACTCCTGCTTCCGTTGGCGAATAAGGCGTCGGGCACGGGCACGGAGCTGTTTAAAAACGACGAGGTTCTCCAAGGACGGGTGCCGCTTATGGCGTTGAAGAGCCCGCCGGCGATCTCTAATCGCCTCTGCGATCTCGGGCGCCCACCAAGGCACAGTCCTCCGCCGAGTGGACCCGGATGAACAGGGAATCGCAGATGCCGCCGCAGAGACGATGCCGGTGGTGACCGACTGAACCACCGCATCAATGGTGTCATGGGAAGGAGGTGCGATGGTGGCGAGAGAGGAGAACAAGCCCCAATCAGCCTTATTCAGAGCCCATCTGGAGGGGCGTTCAGAAGAGTGACGCTGTGGTAGTGACAGAAAGATGGGGAAATGGTCACTACCACATAAGTCGTCATGGACACTCCAGTGGATGGATGGTGAAAGTCCGGGGCTGCAGATAGAAAGGTCGATGGCCGAAAATGTGCCATGGACTACGCTGAAATGTGTCGGCTCTCCCGTGTTTAAGAGGCAGAGGTCAAGCTGCGAGAGAAGAGTCTCGACATCTCTACCCCGGCCAGTAATCGCGGCGCTACCCCACAGGGGGTTATGGGCGTTAAGGTCGCCCAGTAACACAAAAGGAGGAGGCAGTTGTGCTATCAATGCAGCCATCACATGACGCGAGACATCACCATCTGGCGGAAGATACAAACTGCAGACAGTAATAGGCTGAGGCGTCCACATCCTTACAGCGACAGCCTCTAAAGGTGTGTGAAGAGATACACATTCGCTGTAGACAGAGTTAAGGATGTAGACGCAGACTCCACCAGATACCCTCTCATAAGCTGCCTGGTTCTTGTAATAACCCCGATACCCACGTAGGGCAGGGGTCCGCATTGCCGGAAACCAAGTTTCCTGTAGGGCAATGCAGAGGAAAGGGTGACTGCTGATAAGTTGGCGAAGCTCAGCAAGGTGGTGGAAAAAAGCGCTGCAGTTCCACTGGAGTATTGCTTTGTCCATGTCCGAAAAAGGCGTGAAGGGACCGAGGAGGCAGATCACGCCACTGGGTCACCTGCTGCCACCGATGGAGGACCAGTACAATCTGCTTCCATGGCGTCTGAGGGTCCGGCGAGATCCAGGTCCTCAGCGGACGCCCGGATCTCCACCTTATCCTCGGACGCAGGGCCTGTAGGGAGCAGTGGGGTGGATGCCTCCGCGTGTTCCTTGGCCTTAGAGGTCTTCTTCTTCGTCTTGTCTCTCTGGTCCTTGGGTTTCATTGGCTGGGAGGGCTCCAGCGAGTCAGTCTCCGGGACGGAGGAGGAGGGGGAAGCCCTGCGGCCAGCCGCTGGTCTGCTTTTCTTCCATTGGCTGACGTCACCCTTCCCAGAGGCGGAAACCTGGGAAGGAAGGGACCCAAGGGACCCTTTCCGTGCTATTCGAGCCGGGGAAGTTTGAGGCTTCCCCAGCTTAGAAGTGGGGACTGATGTCCCCGATGGTTGGGGGGTTGCTGCTCCTGAGGCAGGTAGTGCAGGAGCAGCAGGGAGTGAAGTGCCCCCCACCATCAAGGGGGCACGTGTAGCATTCCGGCTCTGAGAGGTGGCAGTCTGAGGGAGAGCTAATGGGGCCATAACAGTAGTAGCCGCGGCGTAAGAGGCAGTCATTCGAACAGGATGGAGGCGTTCGAACTTCTGCCTGGCCTCAGTGTATGTCAGGCGGTCCAGGGTCTTATACTCCATGATTTTGCGCTCTTTCCGGAAGATCCTGCAGTCCGGCGAGCAAGGCGAGTGGTGCTCTCCGCAGTTTACACAGATGGGAGGCGGAGCACATGGAGTATTGGGATGTGATGGGCGTCCACAATCTCGACATGTGAGGCTGGAAGTACAGCGGGAAGACATATGCCCGAACTTCCAGCACTTAAAGCACCGCATCGGGGGAGGGATATATGGCTTGACGTCACAACGATAGACCATCACCTTGACCTTCTCAGGTAAAGTATCACCCTCGAAGGCCAAGATGAAGGCACCGGTGGCAACCTGCTTATCCCTTGGACCACGATGTACGCGCCGGACGAAGTGAACACCTCGCCGCTCTAAATTGGCGCGAAGCTCGACATCGGACTGCAATAGAAGGTCCCGATGGAATATTATGCCCTGGACCATATTAAGACTCTTATGGGGCGTGATTGTAACCGGAACATCCCCCAGCTTGTTACAATCGAGTAACCGGCGGGACTGGGCGGAAGACGCCGATTTGATCAAAACCGAGCCCGAGCGCATTTTGGACAAGCCCTCCACCTCCCCGAACTTGTCCTCTAAGTGCTCGACGAAGAACTGAGGCTTCATGGATGTAAAGGATTCACCATCAGCTCTCGTACACACCAGGTAGCGGGGCGAGTATGTTTCGCTGGCATCCTTAGTCTTTCGTTCCTCCCATGGTGTAGCCAGGGAGGGGAACGCTTTGGGGTCATATGTAGTTGCGTTGTATTGAGCCCTGGAACGCTTAGAGACTGCTGGCGGCTGGCCGCCAGCAAGAGATGATGTACCACGCTTCATTGCGGGTCATCTGCCCTGATGCCACCTGCTCCGACCAAGGGCCCTCCCCACGGGCGCCACCCAGCCTCAGCAACGACCACCTGGCAGGATGGCCATTGCCGGGAGTCCCAATGCCCCAAGGAGATAGGCATCTACTCCTTGGCATACGTGGGGAGTTAACGGCGCTGGCATCAGCAGAGCGATCCCTGTGTAGTCAGGGGGCTACAACCAACAGGGTACATGGCGGCCCAACCACAACGGACTGGCTACCGTGCTGGATTTCAGGTGATGTAGTCCAATATCGTCATTGGCGCATAAAGCGACACAGCATAGCAGACTGCAATAAACTGCACCCAAGAACAAATCCACGCCCAAGAGATGGTAGGTGAGCGGGACTGCTAAGCGATGACGACAAACCTGGCTAGAGATGGTAATGCATGATGGACACATCGCTCCTTGTAAGGCGCCCTTCCCCAATCGGCTCGCTCTTCGGAAAATTTAGAAGGATGGAGGTCAAACCCGTTAGGGGACCATCTCACAAGGCCAAAACGTTTGAGACTCCTTTTAGTCGCCTCTTACGACAGGCAGGAATACCGTGGGCCTATTCTTACCCCCGAACCCACAGGGGGATCTCCCATCAAGAGCAGACAGCGAAGGAGGGGTTGGGAGGGGGTGGCTTGGTGGATTTCTTAAATCCCATCAGTCGACCCCACTGGGACTGTTGGTAACGGTGCTTCAGCTCAATTGCAGTCCCATCTCGGGGCTGACGTGCGGTGGGTTCGGGTATTGGGGGATGGTAGGGGTTTCCTGGAAATCCGCGTCAGGAGATTTAGCATTTTACCCGCAGCAACTGGGGACTCATTTGTACGGATGTATGTAATGTTAGCATAGGTCACGAATGTAGAATTCCGGAACAGAAGCTTCCTGGAGACTAACTTCCTTACGTTGCAGGTGTTCCAGTGGTTAAGATCAGTCACTGCCAGTTACCCGCCTGCTGCGATGATTACAAAGAGGATCAACAAATTTAGCACCCGGGTTTAAAAGTTTTGGGCGGTTTTTCCTTTTTTCCTTCAGAAATTCTTAAACTATACTGTTGTTGTTGTGTTCTTCAGCCCCGAGACTGGTTTGATGCAGCTCTCCACGCTACTCTATCCTGTGCAAGCTTCTTCATCTCCCAGTACCTACTGCAACCTACATCATTCTGAATCTGCTTAGTGTATTCATCTCTTGGTCTCCCTCTACGATTTTTACCCTCCACCCTGGCCTCCAATACCAAATTGGTGATCCGTTGATGCCTCAAAACATGTCCCACCAACCGATCCCTTCTTCTGGTCAAGTTGTGCCACAAACTTCTCTTCTCCCCAATCCTATTCAATACTTCCTCATTAGTTATGTGATCTACCCATCTAATCTTCAGCATTCTTCTGTAGCACCACATTTCGAAAGCTTCTATTCTCTTTTTGTCTTGACTATTTATCGTCTACGTTTCACTTGCATACATGGCTAGACTCCATACAAATACTTTCAGAAAAGACTTCCTGACACTTAAATCTATACTCGATGTTAACAAATTTCTCTTCTTCAGAAAGGCTTTCCTTGCCATTGCCAGTCTACATTTTATATCCTCTCTACTTCGACCATCATCAGTTACTTTGCTCCCCAAATAGCAATACTCCTTTACTACTTTAAGTGTCTCATTTCCTAATCTAATTCCCTCAGCATCACCCGATTTAATTTGACTACATTCCATTATCCTCGTTTTGCTTTTGTTGATGCTCATCTTATATCCTCCTTTCTAGAGGCTGTCCATTCCTTTCAACTGCTCTTCCAAGTCCTTTGCTGTCTGACAGAATTACAATGTCATCGGCGAACCTCGGAGTTTTTATTTCTTCTCCATGTATTTTAATTCCTACTCAGTATTTTTCTTTCGTTTCCTTTACTGCTTGCTCAATACACAGATTAAATAACATGGGGGAGAGGCTACAGCCTTGTCTCACTCCCTTCCCAACCAATGCTTCCCTTACATGCCCCTCGACTCATAACTGCTAACTGGTTTCTGTACAATTTGTAAATAGCCTTTCGCTTCCTGTATTTTTCCCCAGCCACCTTCAGAATATTATATATATTATAAATCAGGATCTACAGATGTATATAATTTTCTGTAGTTATTTGATTCTAAGTGGCGAGTGTCGAGATTGTGACCAATAATATAGTAATTTGTTTGACGTCGGCTAAGCTAAGGTAACGGCAGAGCTGGATAGGCCCGGACGCTCGGGCCTTGGGCCCACGCGGCAGCTTGTCACTACACAAGTACCGACAGAAAGGTTGCAGAACTGGCGTTAGAATGAGGGGGGCCTGTTTCGCCACTAAGAACAAAGTGGTTACTCTAAACAAGACGATGAATCAGAAAGACTGGAAAGGATGGAGGAAGATGGGGCTTAATTTCAATTAGATGTCTCTCTCTCTCTCTGTCTCTCTCATTCACTACACGACGGTACTGAATGTGGCAAAGAGGCTTACTGGAAGCCTAGAAACACTACGTCAACTTATCAACTTTCTTCGGAATATTATGAGTGAACGGAGCAAACTGCACTTCACACGAACCATGATTCCCGAATACGTGTGTGTGTGTGTGTGTGTGTGTGTGTGTGTGTGTGTGTGTGTGTGTGTGTGTGTGCGAGCGCGCGCGCCCCCGTGTGTGGATCGGCGCCCACAGATAACGCAGTGGCGCCAAAAGTGTGGGGCCGGCGTTTCACAACGTGCCCCGCTGCTGCCCGGACACACACACGCCCGGCACTTCTGCGAAACCGGTGGCCCGTAATCTGGAGCAGCACTTCCCGGAGTCGGAGATATCGGCTAGATTTCCAAGTACGGCACTAAACGCCCTGCCCACTGGATCGCCATATCGCGCTAGATGCGTGCGCTACGTTACATTGCCGACTGCCTTTCTCCGTGCCAAACAGCAGCGAGCGCGAAAACGTCGACAGTGCAAAACCCAAGCCGCGCTTCTCGCAACTGGCATCATGAAAGCCGTGGATCGAGGGAACCACGTTTGCGCACTGCTTCTCCACTTCCCACATGCATCTCGCTCTCGCTCGTACGTTTGTTAACTAAAGTACGATTGTATCAGAAATCGAACAAAATGGATGAAGATTTGTTGGTAGCGTGGAGGCATCGTGTTACCTTGGACGGAGAGTTATCGACAAATGTAGAAGTAACTTCAGACGTCAATAAAATTCTTCTGGGTTTGGGACCGAATTGTCAACTATAAAATTCCGACGTTTAGGCGAGTATTGCAAGACGCCTTCCTCAGGGTGTATTTCTAACTGCTGAATGGGCGCTAGTTTGATTACTTATACACTATGGAGGAATGAAGTCGATGGATATGAGGATGAGGAAGAGGGGTATTAGGTGTTTTTTTTATTTTTTATTGGTCTCTGGATTGCGTGTTGTCATTGGCGGAAGGCCTTTTCTATTGGGGTTTCCTTTATTGCTTGCCACTGGTGCAAATCGGCGAATAGGAAACTGAACGGCGACTGCAGCTTAGCGCTGTCTACTAACTGCCTAGATCGACTACGGCGCGCCAGCACTCTGTGTACCCTCCGCCGCTTGTGGCCTATCGCGCTCCTGTTGCTCTGCAAGAGCTGGCCTTCCGCAAAGCTGTCACTGCTGGCAGCCAAGGCGCCGGGAGTCGGTATCCGTCTTCTCTATTCATGTTGTCGGGTCGCTTGGCTATTTCTATAGCCTCTCTAACCTTCCTCCTCAAACTAAACGGCTGTTTCTTCAGTACGCGGGCCTCTCGAAGTGCGATCTTTATCTTGCACTGTTCCTGGTGTTCTGCCACCGCTGATTTGCTGTACTGCTTGACACGGATATACAAACACCAAAAAAAGTTTTGCATCGTCTCGATTCCGACAATTCGGGAACCTGTACAGAAAATGGGAATAGAGATCAACGTAAACATAATTTCCGCCCTTTTTATTCCTCATGAAAACCACACACTGCATCTTGTACCGCCATACCAGTGACACTTTCAGACGTGGTGATCCAGATTGCTGTTAACACCACTACCTCTAATATCCAGTAGCACGTCCTCTTGCATTGATGCACGCCTGTATTCAAAAAATGGTTCAAATGGCTCTGAGCACTATGGGACTTAACTTCTGAGGTCATCAGTCCCCTAGAACTTAGGACTACTTAAACCTAACTAACCTAAGGACATCACACACATCCATGCCCGAGGCAGGATTCGAACCTGCGACCGTAGCGGTCGCGCGGTTCCAGACAGTAGCGCGCAGAACCGCTCGGCCACTCTGGCCGGCTCTGCCACGCTGAACCATTCTTTTCAGTCGTCTTTGGTCCCGTTCTCGCAGGATATTTTTCCGGTCGCTGCGATGTCGGATATTTGATGTTTTACAGGATTCCTGATATTCACGGTACACTCGTGAAATGGTCGTACGGGAAAACATTCACTTCATTGCTACCTCGGAGAAGCCGTACGGCGACCTTAACACAACGTTCTAACTCACATCGTGCCACTGCAGCACCAGTAACTGCAGCAGATACTTATTCTCTTCTATAGGCGTCGTCGCCGAACGCAGCGCCGTATTCTGCCTGTTTACATATCTCTGTATTTGAATACGCATGTCTATACCAGTTTCTTTGGCGCTTCAATGTACAAAGGGTGTTCAACTCGAGATTTGCACCTGGTGGCCGAAATTAAAACCAATTTTTGCAGCATAAATCGGTTTCGCGTTAATGCTTTAGAATATCTACCGCTCGTCCACCCCGGCCGGCCCCGCCTGTATTCGTCGAGGCATACTATCCACTAGTTCATCAAGACACTGTTGGTCCAAATTGTCCCACTCGTGAAATGCGATTCTGCGTATATCCCTCAGAGTGGTTAGTAGGTCACGTCGTCCATGAACACACCTTTTCAATATAACCCAAGGCACGTTCGATAGGGTTCATGTCTGGAGAACATGCTGGCCACTCTAGTAGGGCAATGTCGCTATCCTGAAGGAAGTCATTCACAAGATGGGCACGATCGAGCGCGAATTGTCGTCCATGAAGACGAAAGCCTCGCCAATACGCTGCCGATATGGTCGCACTATCGGTCGGAGGATGGCCACGTATCGTACAGCCGTTACGACGCCTTCCATGACCACCAGCGGCGTACGTGGGGCCCACATAATGCCACCCCCAAAACAGCAGGGAACCTCCACCTTGCTGCACTCGCTGAACAGTGTGTCTAAGGCGTTCAGTCTCACCGGCTTGCCTCCCAACACGTCTCCGACGATTGTCTGGTTGAAGGCATACGCGACACTCATCAGTGAAGAGTACGTGATGCCAATCGTGAGCGGTCCATTCAGCATGTTGTTGGGCCCATCTGTATCGCCCTGTATGATCTCGTGGTTGCAAAGATGGGCCTCACCATGGACGTCGGGAGTGAAGCTGCGCATCATGCAGCCTATTGCGCACAGTCTGAGTTTTAACACGACGTCCTGTGGCTGCACGAAAAGCACTATTCAATATGGTGCCATTGCTGTCAGGGTTCCTCCTAGCCATAATCCGTAGGTACAATGCAGTAGTAGCCCTTGGGCGGACTGAGCGAGGCATGTCATCGACAGTTCCTGTCTCTATGAATCTCCTTCATATCCGAACAACATCGCTTTGGTTCACTCCGAGATGCATGGGCACTTCCCTTGTTGAGAGCTCTTCCTGGCACAAAGTAACAATGCGGACGCGGTATTGACCGTTTAGGCGTGGTTGAACTACAGACAACACGAGGTGTGTACCTCCTCCTGGTGGGATGACTGGAACCGATCGGGCCGGCCGGGATGGCCGAGCGGTTCTAGGCGCTACAGCCTAATGCCCGCGCGACCGCTGCGTCGCAGGTTCGAATAGTGCCTCGGTCATGGATGTGTGTGATGTCCTTAGGTTAGTTAGGTTTAAGTAGTTCTAGGTTCTAGGGGACTGATGACTTCAGAAGTTAAGTCCCATAGTGCTCAGAGGCATTTGAAGCATTTTTTTTAACCGATCGGCTGTCGGACCCACTCCGTCTAATAGGAACTGCTCATGCATGGTTGTTTGCATCTTTGGGCGGATTTAGTGATATCTCTGAACAGTCAAAGAGACTGTGTCTGTGATACAACATCCACAGTCAACGTCTATCTTCAGGAGTTTTGGGAACCAGGATATTGGAAAACTTTGTTTGATGTGTATATATGTGACAACGGCCGCGGAAGCCTACGTTTACATTTAACTTCAGACATGTTCCACGGATCTCTGTTGATACCCTTGTCGATCATATGGTACATTAATGACCTCGAAGGCAATACTAAGAATGACCTCAGACTTTTTGCAGATGATAATTATCTGGAATGAAATAATATCTGAAAAAAGTTGAAAAATATCCATTCAGATGATTTCAAAGTGGTGCAAAGGTTATCTACTCGCTTTAAATATTCAGAAATTCAAAATTACGCTTCTCACAAAACGCATGAAAGTAGTATGCTGAGTCTAGAATGTGGATGAGTAGGAATCAATCGAATCGTACAAATATCTGGAGGTAACAATGGGGACATGACGTGGAATGACCACGTACGCTCAACCACAGATTAATCAAGTCGCGGGGGAGACTGCTTACAAAACACTTGCGAATCCCACCTTTGAATGTTCACAAGTGTTTGCGACTCATACCAAACAGGGCTAACAGGAGATATTGAACGTACAGGGTGTACCACGACGAATTGTCAGTATTCAGGGATATGATAGGATCATATCAAACTAAAGAACTTCAAATGGACGTATCTTCTATTGCCTATTGCCCTCGATATAGAACAGATTTAATGTACATTTCTTTCACGGCTGTAATTTCCAATGACGGGACAGAATTCTTTGTATTTTTTGGAAAATTCGTTTGTCGATCACCTCGGGGATGTTCCTTTTGCCAGTCGCATAGTACCTCCAGCGCGACGTAGTCGCTCCACATTTTACTACACGTGTGAGGGAGCATCTCAGTGGCAGTTACCTCTCAACAGCGTTTGCCCTAAGCGCTGCATTGGTCCTGACGAAACGCGCCAGTCGTTGAAGCTTTATATATTTGTTTATGGAGCTGGATGAAGAATGAGAAGGCACAAACGCGAGATGAACTGCTTGGTCGCATCGTGGACAGTGCTGGAATATGCTGAGGCAATCACACAAGCAACACAACGAGTTCTGTGAGGAGTGCGAGATATTTGAACATTTATTGTCACCTGTAAAACAGCTGCAATGTGACGTGCGCGTTAATACTTAGAGTCGAAAGTGTTAGTAATACAGAAAATAAACAAGAATGTACATTAAATGTGTCATATCTGGAAAACCATTCGGAATACGGCATACGTCCACATGAAGTTTTTTTTGTTTCAAATGATCGTTTTTGTCGTATCCCTGAATAGTGATCATTCCTACTGGGACAACCTGTATACAACGAAGGGCAACACGAACTATCTGTTTGATTCACTGCAAAGTGTGAGTGAAATGTTGAAAAACCTGAACTGACAGACGCTTCAGAAAAGACACAGTTTAACTACTAAAACGCTACTCGGAAAATATCGAGAACCAGTATTAGCAGAAGAGTAAAGATATTTACTTCACCCCCAAAGCACAGCGCAAGATCACGTAGAGAGGCATTTAAGCAGGCATTTTCCCGCTTTACGCTGCGGTCGGAAAGCGAAGAAAGGCTAACACGTGGCACCACGCTAAGTACCCTCTGCCGTGCACTTCACACTGGTCTGCAGAGTACGCGTAGAGAGAGGTGTGTAGGGAACGGGGAGCGCCACTTGCTGCTGTCTGGCACATTACTGGTGGACAGCAGCAGAGGAAACAAAAGCACAGTGAAAAGTATACTGACAGCAGCCTTTTACATATGATGACCTCTCATTTATTTTCAATTTTAAGCGAAAAATCATTGCGTGGACTATCGAAAATTGTTAGTAAGTCTCAACAGGTCTAGCCTCAGAAATATTTCAAGCGAGTTACTGCAACAAACTCTGCTGTTAAATGAAAATAGAAGTGGGCGTGATAGACACGACACACTACTGAAAACGAGGAATCGCATCTCGAAAGACGGAATGGACGAGTCTGGCTCACGAGTAAGATAGCCTACAGATCCTGGGGGAGACCTGCTAACCGCTTCTCTTTGCTTTTCAGTTCAGTCAGACTCGCTCCCGCGCTCAGACGAGACGAGTGGTGTTGTTCAAAGTCGTGCCGACCTCGTGGTCGTTGTGGAGGAAGCACGAACTCAGCCTGAGATGAGTAGTTGAGGAGGACGCGCTCTCTGCCTCGAGACAGCACAGAAAACTCCAATAAGAACGACGGGGCTGGGGGTCTGAGTGTGAGTCCATCGCAGGGGGCACTCAGTACCATCTCCCGCGACAAAACTCGCGGAACACGAAACCTGAATTTCGGAAACAGAATTTCGCTGTCGCCTTCACTCGTCATCATCGAACATATTTTGCTAGCTGGACCAAATATCGGCTATCGCAGTATCTCCTACGATACACCAATGATATTTATAAATCGGATGCTCTGCTCCAGTAAGCACGGCGAAGTTAGGTTCGTCAGTACCGTCGTAGTGTTTCGTAATAGAGAATGAGCGCCAGTGCGTTGCGGATGTCAGAGAACTCAACAGGAGTGAGGGGAGGGGGGTTAATGAGGAAGCTACTGTTCAAGAAGAGAGAGTCTCACGCTCGGCAGTTACCATTTGCCAGACTGCTTTCTTAAGCCTGTAAAGACAACGCGCGTTGTGGGACACGTGGCAAATGTTCGTTGGTGAAACGTTGTTGCACGGCAATATTCTGGAGAAGCAGAATGACTACGAGAACATCTGATTCAGGAAAGACACATTCTTATCACTCTGCAGACGGTTTGAGATCTTCCGTCACGAGTCATTCAAAGATAAAACGTGCTGCCTTTCAGATAAATAACTTCCTGCTCAGTCCCCTATTACTTACCAAATCAATTCGTCCACTTCGACTAACAATTTAAAAAGCTGGCAGCAAACTGACGACCAAATCACTTCTGAAGTGCGGTGGGGCGTTTACGTGGAGCGAACATCGAGTGTGGGAGCTGAAATCCGGCAGCCAAACCTGTATTTACACAATCGATAAGGAAGTGCTTACCTGGCCAACCACAAGCGGTACTGGGAAGTCGGTTTACCGAGAACCGGATCTTGGAGCCTGTGTACTCGAAGTCACTGCCAACTATTGCTTGTCGAGGCACACTCAGTACGCATCATAGAATGACGATGTGTTCTTTGTCGGTCACCTGAGAAAGTGAGGAATTAAACACGAACAACGACGAAGGGATTATAAGCAGTGTACATTTCAGAGCTAACGTACACCACGAAGATTTATATTGGTTATTTAATGCAATGTCCATCATGACAAGAATGCGTCCATTTCTTGGTAGGTATGTGAGCGAGGTTAAGAGACGTACAAATAAATTACCTCGAAATCACAGTGAGAAACTTTGGTGTACACAGAAAAAAAATGTGCAGTTGCAGTTCAGCCTCTGATCTCTGTCAGCATTCCTCCTCTCTGAAACTTTTCGCTGACGTTCGAGGACAGTGATGTTGTTAGAGAGGAAGGACAAGCTCCAATTAGGAAACCGGCCATTCCCTTTCAAAGGAACCATCCCATCACTCATCTGAAGCGATTTACGAAAATCATGGAAAAGTTAAATCAGTATGACCGGACGCGAGTTTGAACCGTCGTCCTCCCGAATGTGGTCGAATAAGCTAACCACTGCCTCGGGCACCTCGCTCGGTGCCGACGTTCGAAACAATATGCACGTATCGATACCCTCACACTGGATACTGCAGGAACAGCGTTCCTTCGGCGGTACGCACGTTTTTCTATTTCTATTCCAGTTAATTTACAATAAACTAAAATACAGGTAGAAAGTAAACAAAACATATTACAAACCTTCATCCCTATTTCTGTACGTGACTGTACTGCATATTTATGCACAATGTCCGTAATGTGTCTATAATTGCTGTCCGCTGTGTTAATGTTTGAAGGCACACGGAACTTTGTGGGTTTTAAACACGCCGTTACTATCGGCAACATATTTGCGCCGTGTTAGATATTCCTTACATTAATTTCCCTAATAGTTGGTAATATGTTTAAACGTTTCGTAACCTCACTCGGAAGCTACACTACTGGCCATTAAAATTGCTACACCACGAAAATTGACGTGCTACAGACGCGAAATTAAATTTAACCGAAAGGAAGAAGATGCTGTGATATGTAAATGATTAGCTTTTCACAACATTCACACAAGGTTGGTGCCGGTGGCGACACTTACAACGTGCTGACATTAGGAAAGTTTCAAACCGATTTCTCATACACAAATGGCAGTTGACCGGCGTTGCCTGGTGAAACGTCGTTGTGATGCCTGGTATTAGGAAGAGAAATTCGTACCATCACGTTTCCGACTTTGTTAAAGGTTGGATTGTAGCCTATCGCGATTGTGGTTTATCGTTTCGCGGCATTGCTGCTCGCGTTGGTCGAGATCCAATAATTGTTAGCAGAATATGGAATCGGTGGGTTCAGGAGGGGAATATGGAACGCCGTGTTGGATTCCAACGGCCTCTTATCACTAGCAGTCGAGATGACAGACATCTTATCCGCATGGCTGTAACGGATCGTGCAGCCACGTCTCGATCCCTGAGTCAACAGATGGGGACGTTTGCAAGACAACAACCATCTGCACGAACAGTTCGACGACGTTTGCAGCGCACTGGCTGCGGTTACCCTTCACACTGAATCACAGAAAGGAGCGCCTGCGGTCGTGTACCCAACGACGAACCTGGGTCCGCGAATGGCAGAAGACGTTTTTTTGGATGAGTCCAGGTTCTGTTTACAGTATCATCATGGTCGCATCCGTGTTTGGCGACATCGCGGTGAACGCACATTGGAAGCGTCTATTCGTCATCGCCATACTGGCGTATCACCCGGCGTGATGGTATGGTTACACGTCTCGGTCACCTCTTGTTCGCGTTGACGGCACTCTGAACAGTGGACGTTACATTTCAGATGTGTTACGACCCGCGGCTCTACCCTTCATTCGATCCCTGCGAAATCCTTCATTTCAGCAGGATAATGCACGACCGCGTGTTACAGGTCCTGTACGGGCCTTTCTGGATACAGAAAACGTTCGATGTTGCCCTGGCCAGCACATTCTCCAGATCTCTCACTAACTGAAAACGTCTGGTCAGTGGTGGCCGAGCAACTGGAACGTCACAATACGCCAGTCACTACTCTTGATGAACTGTTGTATCGTGTTGAAGATGCATGGGCAGCTGAATCTGTACGCGCCATCCAAGCTCTGTTTCACTCAATGCCCAGGCGTATCAAGGCCGTTATTACGGCTAGAGGTGGTTGTTGCGGGTACTGATTTCTCAGGATCTATGCACCCAAACTGCGTGAAAATGTAACCACACGTCAGATTTAGTATAATATATTTGTCCAGTGATTAACCGTTTATGATCTGCATTTCTTCTTGGTGTAGCAATTTTAATGGCCAATAGTGTAATAATGTAGCCAGGATAGCACTCCGATCGCGAGACACAGTAAACTACAGCAAACGAGAAAGACGGCCATGCAACAAATTACGCTTAACTGATAAATCGGTAACGGCTACCTTTAAGTGCTGTAATTCAGTAAGACATTTCCAGAAGCAGGTCGCGGGAAGCCCTTCGGGCGTCCAGTGAGGAGCTGCAGGCAGGAGCAACCGCTGCGCCAGCAGGAGGCGCTGGCCGCGTCCCGCGCTCCTTTCTTACTGTTATGTAATGGCGAGTACCTGCGCGGCGGCCCGCCGCCCCGCTTTGTGCGGGTGGGTGCTCGCCTGGAACTCGCCAGGGAGCGGATTCGCGATGCCACAGGACACGCGGCGACTCTACACACGGGGTACACAGAAACACCGACACGCACTCGTACGCTGGCAAACATCCGCACCAGTGCACTGTGCTGCAGGGTACCGACCACTAGCAAGTTTCCTTCCCGTTTCTTTTACGTTCTCAGCTTGGGGAGCACGCTTCTGACCGAGCTACTGTTTGGCTGACTTTAGCAGGGCTCACGAAAATTCGTAGTCTCTGCCCTGAAAGGCAGTTGTTTTTCTTTCCTGTACTTTTTCTAAGTACGTTCTCGCCAGACGTACTATGCCTTTCTTCGACTGTTTCGCATTTAAGATATTTCAACATTTATGTTGCACCGGCTCGCCAGTTAAACAGGAACGAGACTGCCTCCTCCGACATTGCGCCTACTGCCCCCTGTTAGTCGGAACTGAAACAGACCATTTACAGTTAAGCAGTATTCAAGTATGTACCGTACAACATTTTGTACGTCGTCTGTTTTTAGACCAACTCCTACTTTCCAGTATCCTACCACTTGCAACGTTAGTGTGTAGTTAAAGGTGTTTGTTAGTGTATAGTTAATGGTGGCTTAAATACCAGTGAATATCTTGCCCTCGACGAGTGCATGCATGAGCTAAAATATCCTTGTTCAGTAAATACAGGATACCATAATGGATTTCAGTACAGTGATGCGGACCACAACTGAAGTAAAGTAAGTACGTAGATTTATTCACTTTAAAACCTGTATCTTAAGAGCTCATGATCAATCTTCGGTGTAATAAGCCTCGTTGTTACTACTACATCTAACCGACAGTAGCACGTACTACACTGGCGATATTAAACAGTCCAGATGCAGTAATTTGGTAGAGGTTCATTGCATAGTTCAACACTAATACTCAACAAAGTACGAATATAAAGTCACATATCATTCTGCCTTTTGCGATATTAAATCAAACTGATTAACACTCAGAAATAATCCGTCACTGCACTGTTCTAATATGCTATTTTACACAATGTCCAACACATGAGCTGCTCTATTGTAAATCCAACCCTGAATCGCACCAAGAACTTATCTCAACTGTACGCACAGATCTGTCCTCTAGTGGGTGCAACACTCATATGCCCTAACAATACTCGAGGCCGAGTATTTATACTCTTCCTACAATGTACTATTGGTTATAATAATGCAAAACATAATTTATAATATGAAATAGTTTAACAACATTGTCAAACACACTATAATATTCCCTACTTTGCTACAACAAGTTTAAGACATTTTCTAAACACATAAAAATCACATTAAAATTGAATTTGCAGAAATAAGAATTCCAATAATGCTAAACGATCAATTATCTATATTTTGTTAATTAAGCTCGAGATTTAATTCCTACCATTTACACATGATGAGAACGAAATATATTATTCTTTCATCCAAACATTTTCCATATATTAATTTGCTGAATCTGATTTTGATTGTTTATGGTACAAAGGGTATTGTAACTACTATTGTTTGGTATTGCTATTATTCTTCTAAAAGCCTTTCTCCTATTATCGAAAAGTAATTGAATTTAATTATAGCTGGAGATATAAGAGTATTGATCTAGTAATACATGATGCAGGGGTGGTAACCATAAGCCTTTAATGTTACACGCTGAATCGAACCCTCTGTCCTACGCTCATCTGCCCTGAGTCTTGTCTTCTCAACTGCTCAATAATGTGCGCCAGTGTGGCGTAACCGTCCTCACACTCACGAAATTGACGCTCAACTCAATAACGCAATGGGAATGATCGCAGGAGTCACCAAATCTACTCCTAGGAAATTCCTCCCAGTACTGAGCCATATACCACCGCCAAATTTGCGTCGTATAAACGCACTCACGACAGAATACAAGAAGATCTTCAGCAACAATAACTCACCAATACATGAGGATACTGAATACGCCACCCACAGCCGCCTTCGAGGCAGAAAGCCCTCTATCAAAACGGCAATTACAGCCACAGAGGAATAATTCGCCTTGAGTAAACCCGGGCATGAACAATGGGCTCCAAAGCAGAGTAACGGAAGTCCACGTATTACCCAAAAGCCTCCGGGTTTTGAGTTACCACGTTAAAGCTGGTCAACTCTGAAAAGAATACGATGTGGTAGACGTGCCTATTTCCTGAATAAATGCGGCAAGAAATCTACGCCCTTCTGCGAATGCGGTGAAATCCAAACCATAACACACATAGAAGAATGCCCTCGGACAGCTTATGAAGGGAAACCTGAAGATTTCCTGATGGCGACTCCACAAACAATAGCCTATAGCAGGCCGGTGTGGCCGAGCGGTTCTAGGCGCTTCAGTCTGGAACCGCGCGACCGCTACGGTCCCAGGTTCGAATCCAGTCTCGGGTATCGATGTGTGTGGTGTCCTTAGGTTAGCTAGATTTAAGTAGTTCTAAGTTCTAGGGGACTGACGACCGCAGATGTTAAGTCCCATAGTGCTCAGAGCCATTCGAACCAATAGCCCATATAAATATCTCAGATGTTTGTTTATAACAACAGTTACTTCAATTTTAACTAATTTTATTGTCATTTCTGTCTTACTGCCGTACGCTAAATAACAGTAACCGCACCTTGCCTTTTGCTTTACCTGCCACTAAGCCTACGTGTTATTTCTGCTCCGTAGCTCTACACGCTGTTACTCAGAAACATTTGTAGAACATGACTGATTGTAGTTGTCAGCCGTTAACCCTGTACTCAAAGCATAACTATCGCTGTTTCAAGTTTCGTGAAGGACACAACTGTACTTCTGCCTACGTTAAGAGCCAGTAGCCAGATTTGACGCACGGCTGATACTTTATCAAGAATGAACAGAATATTAATGCCATTTTTACAGGATATAATTTCCTCCTAGTCAACTTGAGGTTAGAAGTAATACTATCAGGCAAGTTGTTTAATGTAATAAAGCAACCGGTCTATTACACGGTCCCACTAGGATACAGCAGTCTCTACACAACTACAGTGTCTACAGACGACTCTCCATCCAGTATGAAGCGCTGCGTCTTGCCTGTCGAAAAACAATCCCTTCAGTTCTATTTCTGGTTACACATCACGCGGGAACGTATTTTGTTCATAGAGCGTCGAAGAGACTCTGAACCGAAAGCCTTCTGGAGTCTAAAAATGCCGAATCGACTGGTTTCTATCCGTGCCACTGAGGGTATCGTGTGCAGAGCGGGAATTGAGTTTCGCACGGTCGATGTTTTCAGTACTCTTGTCAACTTCCACGGAGAAAATTTGTTCCAGGTAGGTCGTAACGTTTCAGCTCAAGATCTGTTAAGAGTGTTCAGTTAGAAACAGGTGTGATTTAGGACGATAGCTGTGTAAATTAGCTCTACTTTGTTTTTGGAGATACGTACGACCAGCGTTTCTTCCCTTCACGGGGAATTTTTCTCTGTTGACGCAGTGCGCATCTGTGACTACTAACGTAAACCCGCGCCACTGAGCGTATTGTTTACAAAACGGTAGGCTAGTGGGAATGTCGCTACTGGCATTCCTGGTACAGCGTTTCACATGACTGGCTAAGGAACTGATTTACGGCAGTTGGCGAGTCTGAGAAGGAAAGGAAGGGGGAAGACGTGGACTTAACGCGCACTCGGCGACGACGTCACTATTGACGTGGCACGAGCCAGGGTTGGCCCTTGCCCTTTTACACTCCGCAAGCCAGCTGCACTTCGCATTGGAGGCTACTTGGCAGCGATTCTACCCACTGAAACAGCCGCATTCTGCCTGCCCCACTCGTGGACTGACAGATGCCTCTGCGCGCACCCCAATCTCTCATTTCATCCTCGTCAGCCTTTCGCGGGACGGACAATAGAACTAGCAGAATTGTCAGCTGGTCTAGCGGTGAAGCTCCCGCCTGGAAACGAGAGGTCACGGGGGCAAATCTTGACTTGACCATTGATTGTTCTGCCTTCCTTTTGACAAAGCCTTGTCCAATTGATGATGTGAGGAGTCCACGTCAGACCGTAGGCTCCCACACCTCTCCCCCGTCAGCTGGCTGCGGTAGGGCAGCGACACTCAGGTCGCCCAAGTGGTGTCCAGGCCACTGAGCCAAGCGATTTTTTTATTATTACCTGCATACGCGTAATTAAATCTGTACGGAACCCTCAACCCTGTTCGCTTTTGTCCGATTTCTTTATTTCATGCTCGGCCGTCTTATTTAGTAACTAAGTTGCATTTCGTTCATATTCTACCGCATTTCACTGTACCGTAATTGCACTGAATCATAAGATACGCACACGCTTGGCTACATACTTTTCACGAGATTCTCTACGAACGATATAACTCATTGCACGACCGTTGTATTCTTAGTTTACCTGTACGATATCTCGATTCGTGATACTGTAATTGCTTCAGGACTGTCTCGATATTTTCAATCTCTGCAAGAAGAGCTGAACTTGGAGTTTACAGTTTTTTTAAGTTCTGGTCCATTCAGAATTTTAGTAAAGTACTGCTGCATACGATTGCCGTAGTCTTCAAGACGGAAAAAAATGGCTCTGTGTACTATGGGACTTAACTTCTAAGGTCATCAGTCCCCTAGAACTTAGAACTACTTAAAGCTAACTAACGTAAGGACATCACACACATCCATGCCCGAGGGAGGATTCGAACCTGCGGCCGTAGCGGTCGCGCGGTTCTGAACTGAAGCGCCTAGAACCGCTCGGCCAAACCGGCCGGCTGGACGGACAAGCATAGTGTAGGCGGCTTCTTTAGTAGACCTGTTATATTTTCTAAGTGTCCTGCCAATAAAACGCAGCCTTTGGTTAGTCTTCCCGACAACATTTTCTGTGTGTTCCTTCCAGTTTCAGTTGTTCGTAATTGTGATTCCTAGGCATTTAGTTGCATTTACGGCCTTTAGATTTAAGTGATTTATCGTGTAACTGAAGTCTAACGGATTCCGTTTAGCACTCATGTGGATGACCACACACCTTTCGTTATTTAGGGCCAATTGCCAATTTCTGCACCATACAAATATCTTTTCTAAATCATTTTGCTATTTGTTTTGATTTTACTTTACCAGATGACAAACCACAGCATCTGCAAACAACCTAAGACCGCTGCTCAGATTGTCTCCTAAATCGTTTATATACATAAGGAACTGCAAACGGCCTCTAACACTGTCTTGGGGAACGCCAGAAATCATTTCTGTTTTACCCGATGACTTTCCGTCAATTATTACCAACTGTGACCTCTCTGACAGGAAATCACAAATCCAGTCACATAATTGGGACGATATTCCATAAGCACGCAATTTCACTACAAGCCGCTTGTGTGGTACAGTGTCAAAGGCCTTCCGGAAATCCGGAAACACGGAATCTATTGGAAATCCCTTGTCAATAGCACTCAACTCTTCGTGCAAATAAAGAGCTAGTTCTGTTTCACAAGAACGATGTTTTCTAAACCCATGCTGACTGTGTCTCAATAGACTGTTTTCTTCTAGGTAATTCATGATGTTCTGACTCAATGTATGTTCCAAAATCCTGCTGCATATCAAAGTTAATGATATGGGCGTGTAATTTAGTGTATTACTCCTATAACTTTCCAGTCTTTGGGTACATATCTTTCGTCGAGCGAATGATTGTATATGATCGTTAAGTATGCAGCTATTGTATCAGCATACTCTGAAAGGAACCTAACTGTTATACAGTCTGGAACGGAAGACCTGCTTTTGTTAAGTGATGTAAGTTGCTTCACTTTTCCGAGGATATCTACCTGTACGTTACTCTTGTTGACAGCCGCTCTTGATTCCAGTTCTGGAGCATTTAGATGGTCTTCTTTAGTGAAGGAATTTCGGAAGGCTGTGCCTACAGATAAAAGAATCCACGCCTGCTCCATCGTTACTCGCATCTGGTACCCTTACCAGGTGGGACTGACAGGAGAGATGCAGAGCGCCTGCTCCATCGTTACTCTCGCATCTGGGACCGTAACTCTGCTTTGGGAGCACTGCCGTCGATAGCATTTTCATTGCCATCGTGTAGCTATGGCATAGCCAGAATGCGGGAGTTATTTCGGGTGTGAACGTTGTACTCTAAAGCGAACCGCTCTTCAAAAATTTCCTAGTAGGTGAAGGTGTTGGCAAACTGAAGGTGTGGCTGCCCGCAGTGGGCCAGGTTCCACTTTCGAATATCGCTCTCAATCTGCGAGGAAATTAAAAATAAAACAGGCTGCCGCTACACAAAGCGGCAGGAAACGGAGCGTCTGCCGAGTCAAAGGAACGGGACGGGCGCCGAGCGGTGCACCTGTCTGTCTGTCTGTCTGTCTGTCAGCGTGGCGCAAACCGCGGCAGCGTGAGGTGCCGCGTGGGGCAACGGCGGCGCCCGTGTCTGGGGGGCCAGATGCACGCACCGCAAGCGGGACACGCGATGCCTGTTCCGCAAGCCGCGCTAAAGATAGCTTTTTGCCGCGCCGACGCGAGGGATAATAAAGAGCGCTCCGGCCGTGTCGGAAATGCCTTCCGAGAAGCGGCTCTGTTTCGGCTCTCCCACGCCGGCTCTATATATAAAGGCCTCAGTCACGGCGCCTGCCAGCACGCGACGCAACGCCACACACGTCTAGACGCACCGTGACGTAACTGCGGAGCGAAATCGAAAGCGAGTCGGACACGGCCGGCGCCTCTGACAGGCAGACTAGCGCACGGCTCATGGCGACCTCCGCGCCATCTGTCGGCCGTTGCCGGAACTGTCAGCGCCAGTGTAGTTTTGAAGGTTCACAACAGAGTACGCATCCGCGGCCTCGCCATTCACTGCAGACAAGTGCGTGCTGACCGAATGTCAAAAAGAATACGAGTCAGCTGTTCGCCGACTCACACGTTGCGTAAACGTCAATTCTGCTGAGAAACTCTTGTGACCGCAAATATCTCGCAAGTGTGCGACTCTACGAGTCTTGGTAGGAAACAAGTAAGGCGGGTCCTTTTGTACAGTGGTTCCGAAATACTGTATTTGCTTGTACTCTTTCCTTTCTTCTGTTAGCAGGCCTTTGAAACGCTTCTCGCCTTGTACCATACTGAAAATCGGCAGGTTTGGAGTTTCTTTTAGTTCTTTCCTCAGCCTTTCAATAAGAGGCTACCTGACGGCCTCAATCAAATCAGGCTAATTTACCCTCATATATTTAATTTAGATTCAGTTCTTCCTTTTACAGTTGTCCTCTTTTATTTCTTTATTCATTGTAACATACAGGGCTCTATACGTTCTGCCCTGGTCTCAACCAATCATTATAGTACATCATCTTTAGGTTTACGTAAAATTCAATGCTTTGAGTCCAGCACTGCGGGGGCCACTTTCTTTCTTCTTCTTGCTGCCCCAGTGCTTCAAATGCTATTTCGTGTATGGACTTTTTAATTCCTTGGTTCATATGCTCCGCCTTTTCTTTTTCTAGGAGCCTCACTTTCTTTGGCAACCGTAATTTATAATGAAATTGTACAGACTCTTGTTTGAAGCTAGATAAATTGTATAACATAGTACCCACTGTACACTTTGTTTTTGCCCCTTAGATGTTACTGTCATCTTTGCACCTGACAGTGAATGGTCTCAGCCGCATTCTGCATCCCTGTAGACTTTATCATGATTCGTTGGTTGGTTTGGGGGAGGGGACCAAATAGCGAGTCATCGGTCCCATCGGATTAGGGAAGGAAGTCGGCCGTGCCCTTCCAAAGGAACTTCCTGGCGTTTGCCTGAAGTGATTTAGGGAAATCACAGAAAACCTATATCAGGATGGCCGGACGCGGGTTTGAACCGTTGTTTCTCCCGAATGCGAATCCAGTGTGCTAACCACTGCGTCACCTCGCTCAGTTGTTCCTACCTTGGAATTGTTGTTTTGGATAATTATTTCAGGAATGACTCCCCCATGTATACTTGCGAATCTGCTTCTGAAGAAACAAAAATATTTATAATCTTCAAGGACAGTGGCTCTCACATATCAACCACCCTTTCTCCATTGTCTTTTACTCTCTCTCTCTCTTCCGATTACTCCACTATCGGTGGCCACTAAAATTTCTAAGAGAGGTCAGGTCTCCACAATAACTAAAGAACTGAAATAAGAAAGCTGTCAGTTTCCCAACCTTTATTAAGATAGATGTGCAGAAGGCACAAGATCTATGATGTAGAAAGTGTATGGATATGGGGACTGTAGTAGAGAATCACGCTCTTCTACGCTGATGAAGAGGTCGTTGCAGAAAACATTGAAGAGGATATATCTTACATGCCTAAGAAGCACTTCCATGTGTGCAACCTGTACTCTACTATCCCTGCCCCTCCCCACCCCAGCCTCCTCCTTACCTCACCCAGTCGCCACTCCCATCAGGCACTGGTTCTGCTGCTCACAGCGAGGTTTCAGTTGCTTGAAACTGCAGCTGTGTGTGTGAGTTGATAAGTTGCGTTTTGTGTGTGTGTGGTCTGTTTTTGACGAAGGCCTTACTGGCCGAAAGCTTTATTTGCGACAGTCGGTGTGCCTACTGTGACTCAGCATTTCCGCTATTATTATTATTATTATTATTATTATTATTATTATTATTATTATTATTATCTTTCCTTTCTCAGACGTTATGGCTGGTTAAAAATGGAAAGTGACGCGGGCTTTGATCAAGCGTGACTTCCTTTTAACTGTACGGTATATGTTACATTGCATTTAGAAACTTGCGGGTAATTGAACATGTATCAATAATTACAGATTTCTGTAGTTGTATATATAACTTTGGATGTAGCTGTATTGCGTTGATGTACTGGTGGATATTGTGTGGTATGACTCCTGGAGTTGATAGTATAACTGGTATAAGGTTAACTTTATCCTGATGCCACATGGCCTTGGCTTCCTCAGCCAGTTGGATGCATTTTATGCATTTTTCAATTTTTTCTCCTTTTTCTTCTGTATATTTGTTGTATTGGGTATGGATATTTCAATTAGTTGTGTTAATCTCTTCTTTTTATTGGTGAGTATGATGTCAGGTTTGTTATGTGGTGTTGTTTTATCTGTTATAATGGTTCTGTTCCAGTATAATTTGTATTCACCATTCTCCAGTACATTTTGTGCTGCATACTTTACGTGGGAACATGTTGTTTTATTAGTTTATGTTGTATGGCAAGTTGTTCATGTATTATTTTTGCTGCCTTGTCATGTCTTCTGGGGTATTCTGTATTTGCTAGTATTGTACATCCGCTTGTGATGTGATCTACTGTTTCTATTTGTTGTTTGAAAAGTCTGCATTTATCTCTTGTAGTATTGGCATCTTTAATAATATGCTTGCTGTAATATCTGGTGTTCATTGTTTGATCCTGTATTGCAATCATGAATCCTTCTCTCACACTGTATACATTGCCCTTTCTTAGCCATTTCTTGGATGCGTCTTGATCGATGTGTGGTTGTGTTACATGATACGGGTGCTTGCCATGTAGTGTTTCTTTTTCCAATTTACTTTCTTCGTATCTGTTGATGTTATGTGATGTGATCTTAAGCGTTGTAGAATTATTATGAAATTGCAGTGGTGTAGCCAATGTATTTATATGAGTGATTGCTTTGTGTATTTTGCTAGTTTCTGCTCGTTCTATAAAGAATTTTCTTAAATTGTCTACCTGTCCATAATGTAGGTTTTTTATGTCGATAAATCCCCTTCCTCCTTCCTTTCTGCTTAATGTGAATCTTTCTGTTGCCGAATGTATGTGATGTATTCTGTATTTGTGGCATTGTGATCGTGTATGTGTATTGAGTGCTTCTAGGTCTGTGATACTCCATTTCACTACTCCAAATGAATAGGATAGTATTGGTGTAGCATAAGTATTTATAGCTTTTGTTTTGTTTCTTGCTGTCAATTCTGTTTTCAGTATTTTGTTAGTCTTTGTATATATTTTTCTTTTAGTTCTTCTTTAATATTTGTATTATCTATTCCTATTTTTTGTCTGTATCCTAGATATTTATAGGCATCTGTTTTTTCCATTTCTTCTTTGCAGTCGCTGTGGTTATCCAGTAAGAAATCTCCTTCTTTAGTGTGTTTTCCCTTGACTATGCTATTTTTCTTACATTTGTCTGTTCCGAAAGCCATATTTATATCATTGCTTAATACTCCTGATATTTTTAGTAATTGATTGAGTTGTTGATGATGATGATGATTGTTATTAGTAGTAGTAGCAGTAGTAGTATTGTCTGTCTTCCCAGGCACTTGCTGCTGCTGCTAATGGCTCACACATTAAACACAAGTGTGCAAATTCTTGTAACGGGTATCCGTCCGTCGTCGGCAGCCATCCACGAGCTGTAAACAGCGCTGAGCTCCGCCGCCGACACGTCCCAGACGGCTCTTCCACATAAACTTCACTCGCAGGCCTCTCGCTCCTGCATTGCTACACTCGTGTTGTGAGCGTAAACTGCGAGGAGAGTCACTGCCCTGCCCTTACTTCCGCTCAAATCAATAACAAACGCAAACAATTCGATGTGAAACAAAGTTCACTCTCGCTCAGGCGTTGCAAAACACGCGAGAAGCCCGCCAGCTGCGGCCCTCGGCTGTCCGCTAGCCGCAGCGTCTCGCCGCTGTCCGCCCTGGACACAGGGAACACCGCGACCCCCAGGTGTATATACAGGATGGTCCACTGATCGTGACCGGGCCAAATATCTCACGAAATAAGCGTCAAACGAGAAAACTACAAAGAACGAAACTCGTCTAGCTTGAAGGGGGAAACCAGATGGCGCTATGGTTGGCCCGCTAGACGGTGCTGACAAGGGTCAAATGGATATCAACTGCGTCTTTTTAAATAGAAAATGGTTCAAATGGCTCTCATCACTATGGGACTCAACTTCTGAGGTCATTAGTCCCCCAGGAACTTAGAACTAGGTAAATCTAACTAACCTAAGGACATCACACACATCCATGCCCGAGGCAGGATTCGAGCCTGCGACCGTAGCGGTCTCGCGGTCCCAGACTGCAGCGCCTAGAACCGCACGGCCACTCCGGCCGGCTTTAAATAGAAACCCCCATTTTTTATTACATACTCGTGTGGTACGTAAAGAAATATGAATATTTTAGTTGGACCACTGTTTTCACTTAGTGACAGATGGCGCTGTTATAGTCACAAACGTATAAGTACGTAGTAACGCGTAACATTCCGCCAGTGCCGACGGTATTTGCTTCGTGATACATACTATGGCCCCCACGTTCACCGGATCTAACGTCCCCGGATTTCTTTCTGACGGGGGAGTTGAAGGATATTTGCTATTGTGATCCATCGACAACGCCTGACAACATTCGTCAGCGCATTGTCAATGCATGTGCGAACATTACGGAAGGTGAACTACTCGCTGTTGAGAGGAATGTCGTTACATGTATTGCCAAATCCATTGAGGTTGACGGACATCATTTTCAGCATTTATTGCATTAATGTGGTATTTACAGGTAATCACGCTGAAAAGCATGCGTTCTCATAAATGATAAGTTCGCAAAGGTGCATATATCACATTGGATCAACCGAAATAAAATGTTCAAACGTACCTCCGTTCTGTATATTAATTTAAAAACCTACCTGTTACCAACCGTTCGTCTAAAATTGTGAGCCATACGTTTGTGACTTTGACAGCGCCCTCTATCACAAAGCGAAAGAAGTGGTCAAATAAAACATTATTTCTTTACGTTCTACACGAATATGTAATAAAAAATAGGGGTTCCTAATTTTTAAAAAAAAACGCAGTTTATATCCATTTGACCTATGGCAGCGCCATCTAGAGGACCAACCATAGCGCCATCTGGTTTCCCCCTTCAAGCTACACGGGTTTCGTTGTTTGTAGTTTTTTCGTTTGGTACTTATTTCGTGAGATATTTGGCCCGGTCACGATCAATGGACCACCCTGCGTATAGGGGCAACTGTTACCACGTTCCCTCTCAGAGAGACGGTGGTACTACACAGTTCGGAAGACGCCGCTACACCAGTGGCAAAAGTGACTGGCACAACTCAACGAGTCTGCACTGTTTTCCGAGGTAGCGCCATCAAAGCCGAAGCGGTAGGGAACTGTTTGTTGTACGGCGTAGGCTATTGAGAAACACGTGCCTCGAATACACTTCCCACTGAACTTCTCCTGCTGCCTCAGACATTCGTGTTTATCGACCAGAAAAAAAGACTAGCGGCCGACGAGCGTCCTAGCTGTGCCATTTAAATACCGAATGTCGAAGACTGGGGAGACACCGCGGCTGAACAACTCGAGGAGATTTTTACCTCAACACACACACATTCAAACAATGCAGTGAACTAATCAGTCCGGTATTTTCAAGTGAGGGCCAATTGTTTCTTCAACATGAAAAAATATTCATGACATGCAGGATGCAGCACGTTGCTCTGGACGGATAGTCACCTACACCCACTAAAGTGCAATCTCGTGTGCCCCACACAGAGGAGGAACATCGATGGAGTGAACATTTTGGTGAGCAGAACTGCGTTTCTGTCGCCAACTAATGCGTTTGTCTACTAAGAAAAACTCTTCCGCAGCGCGAATGCTGCGGAGCATCAGCGAAGCTGGAAGTGCGTGCCCTATGCATGTAAATTCCAAAAATGGAGGAGCTTGTTGAGGAATAAAAGCATGTGGACCTAACTGTCAAAAATGTTCAAATGTGTGTGAAATCTTATGGCACTTAACTGCTAAGGTCATCAGTCCCAAAGCTTACCCACTACTTAACCTAAATTATTCTAAGGACAAACACACACACCCATGCCCGAGGGAGGACTCGAACCTCCGCCGGGATCAGCCGCACAGTCCATGACTGCAGCGCCCTAAACCGATCGGCTAATCCTGCGCGGCCCTAACTGTCAATTAGAAGAAATTACACAATCCGAGGAAACATGGTAGCTGAAGGAATCGTTATTTCGCACAGGGCTGCTGCAACGTTAAGAAGACAGTCGACAAAACCTGACAAAGACATACACGTATTACACCATTAACTATATACTGAAATGAAAATGAAAAAAATTACTGTGTGGTTACATTGAGTAATCTTTAAGGGCCATTTCAGAGCAATTAGCGGCGCAGCACTGATGTGCTTCAGGCATTATAGATAGTCGAAAGTCTGAAACTCAGTGAACAAATCTTTACAATAGCCGTCTGTTTCCTATCTTGCAGCAGGTAACTTAACCCACGGCCGTGGAGCTCAACCGCATGCATAAATTAAGTCTTACACCGTTACGTATTCAGATTTGCGTCGGTAGCAACTACACTTACTTACTATTCCAGTTATAGGGGAAATGCATGCAACGTTAAATGTTCCGGATTTGCACAAAGTGCACAGAACAGCGTTGTTCTCATTTGAGTCATCTTTATGTCCCGGTTTCGCGCTGCTCGCATGTGCGGTGCGCTGTGGTCAGTCCGCAGAATGTCCGAGGATGTTGTTGTAGGACCTTTGCTGTTCACGTTACGGATTAAGAACTTGCCAAATACAGTAGTCAGCTGCGATCTGAGGCTTTATCTGCCTGTTACAGGTACCTATACGGAAAATCAGTTACGGTCAAAGTTTCGGTAAAGTCGAGTTAAATCTAAAAAAAAAATATAAGCATAGTGCAAAGACCAGCTACTAGCTCTTAACGTGGAGCAGTCCAAAGCTGTGTACTCCGCCATATGTGAAAGCGTGATGTCCTATGACTACAGTATTGGCGAGTTACAACTTGTCAGATAACTGCAACAATGTCTTAAGATGTAAAGTAGATAACGCAAATTGCACGCTCTTGGAAACTTCAGTTTGTCTAGGAAAGACGTGGCATACAAAACAGCTATACGGCCTACGCATAAATACTGCTCTACTGTGTGGGATCTACGAGGCTACGTCAATTATTATCGGCAAAGTAGTTATAAAATTTTATTGTAATCAAATAGGAAACTTACATGAACATCATTTTTCGACATAATCTCCTTGCCTTTCAACGCACTTGGTCCATCGTTGTACAAGCTTCCTGGTGCCTTCATAAAAGAAGGTTCTTGGTTGAGCTGCGAGCCAGGAATGCACCACTTCTTTCACTGCTTCGTTCGAGGCAAATCGACGGCCCCTTAATGCCTGTTTGAGTGGACCAAACAAGTGATAGCCAGAAGGGGCAAGATCGGGGCTCTATGGAGGATGATCCACTACTTCAAATTTGAGTTTCTGGAGCCTTTCAGCAGTGACGGCAGCAGCATGCGGACGGGCGTTGTCGTGCAACACAACACCTTTTGACATAAATCGTCTGCGTTTGCTTCGAATTCCAGGCTGTAGCCTGGCAGTAAGCATCTCACTGTAACGTACGCTGTTTATTGCTATGCCCCTTTCCCCATAATATTCCAATACTGGACCTTGTGCGTCCCAAAAAACCGTAAGTATCAGTTTTCCTGCGGGCGGTTGGGTCTTTAACTTTTTCTTGCACGACGAATTTGGATGTTTCCATTCGATACTCTGCCGTTTACTCTCCGGCTCGTAATGACGGATCTATGTTTCGTCACTAGTAATGATCCTGTCTAAGAAGTCGTACCCTTTGTTACCATAGCGATCCAAATGTTTTCTGCAGATGCCCAAGCGCATTTTTTTACGCAACTGTGCGGGTTGTTTTGGGACCCATGTTGCACAAACTTTATGAAACCCAAGTCTGTTGAGGATGATTTCGTAGACAGAACCGTGCCTAATTTGGAGACGATGTGCCACTTCGTCAATAGTTAATCGTCTGTCTAAGAGAATCATTCTACGTGAATGCTCAATGGTTTCTTCAATTGTGGCGGTAAACGGTCGACGGGCTACTTCGTCGTGCAGTACACTTGTGCGACCATTTCAGAATTTTTCAATCCATTCGTAAACACTCCGTTGTGACGAAACACTGTTCCCGTGGCAAAACACTATTCTCGTACTGTACCGGAAGTCTTAGATGAATTTCGGCCCCTGATACGACTTCCGATCACAAAACAGGGATCAGTTAACGTTGTTCTTCTTTCGTGCAAATAGACAGCGGAGCACCCATGATTAACAGCACGGCAGCGATAACAAAACTAACCTAGCAGCTTGAAAACTGTAAATATATAACAACAAATAAACCAAGCATGCGTCATCAACGTAAAACGACCGTACTACCAAAATAAACAAAAATATAACTAAATTGCGGATTATAATTGACTTACCCTCATATATGAGGTCGCTCTAGTAACAGCGAGGAGGGAGATTAAGTGTTTAACGTCCAGTGTACTAACGTATGCCTCGCTCGGTACACTTGTACGAGAGATAATGAACACTAATAAGGACGGAGCGAGCCGTCACAGGACGGCCTGACTTGGTTAGACAGCGTGACAGAAATGTTGAAAACTCTTACATACCAGCCACTTGAACAAAGCCGTCGCAGACGATTACCGCGTTTTTCTGGGCAGAAACTACGATTATTATTCCCCTCCCCCACCTCAAGTATCTATCGCGCAGAAAGAAGTAGCTCTCGCAAAGAGGCGTACGTACGGACAGTCTGCGCACGTGCCACTGTGAGTGGAACGCGAAGCAACCCTAATATGTGCTACAATGAAAAGTATCCCCTGCAACGAACTTGACAGTCTACATCCATACTACGCAAGCCACCTGACTGTGTGTGGCGGAGGGTACCCTGAGTACCTCTATCGGTTCTCCCTTCTATTCCAGTCTCGTATTGTTCGTGGAAAGAACGATTGTCGTTATGCCTCTGTGTGGGCTCTGATACCTCTGATTTTATCCTCATGGTCTCTTCGCGAGATATACGTAGGAAGGAGCAATATGCTGCTTGACTCCTCGGTAAGGTATGTTCACGAAACTTCAACAAAAGCTCGTACCGAGCTACTGAGCGTCTCTCCTGCAGAGTCTTCCACTGGAGTTTATCATCTCCGTAACGTTTTCGCGATTACTAAATGATCCTGTAACAAAGCGCGCTGCTCTCCGTTGGATCTTCTCTATCTCTCTTCTATCAACCCTATCAGGTACGGATCCCACACTGCTGAGCAGTATTCAAGCAGTGGGCGAACAAGCGTATTGTAATCCACTTCCTTTGTTTTCGGATTGCATTTGCTTAGGGTTCTTCCAATGAATCTCAGTCTGGCATCTGCTTTACCGACGATCAACTTTATATGATCATTCCATTTTAAATCACTCCTAATGCGTACTGCCAGATAATTTATGGAATTAACTGCTTCCAGTTGCTGATCTGCTATATTGTAGACAGTGGTTCTCAGGGTATAACGTCTGTCTGCATATACTTGGTACGAACTTTCTCGAAAAGTTAAAATTGCGGGTAGCACTGAAATTACAAGATAGAGGTCTCGATTTTCTTCTGTCGGCATGGTTAGTGTCAAATCACTGCTGGATGGCGCCCTTCGTTGTGGTATTTTACGGTAAGACGCCATCACTTACGAATCTACCTGGGCGTATTTTGTTTAGGCCGTCTGATGCGGCGACTACTGGAAAGTCAGTCAGTCGCACACATCGCATGCAATGCTCACCACGCCTCGTCCGAGACACACGTCCCATTAACAGACGAGGCCTGCCTGACCCTTGATGACTGACTGAACAGTCCCAGCAACCAGCCGGTACTGCGGACAGCCACAAAGGACCTCGAGCACGGCTTTTGCGAGAACGTCTGGGCTGGAACTGTTGGTACTCGTGCCAACGTGGGGAGGGAGGTCGTCTTGCTGGCTTGGGGGCCGTGTCTGCTGGCACAGGGCACGTGGGGAAGGAGCCATCACATGGACTAGCCTGCCTGCTCTTCCGAGTCGACGGCCTTCTTTTCCTCCCCTCTCTGGCAGGCACCACAGCTGAGACAATTACGCGAACTGCTGACTCGTCTGACGTCAAGGAACGTCCTCCTCCTGTACGCTGGACACCGAGTGCTGCTCTGATGACGATGTTGGTTTGTGGGGCGCCTAACATCGTGGTCATCAGCATCCGTAAAAGTTCCAGATCTTTCCATTTCCAGTCTCGGCACTTCCCGAATGATGATGAGGACAACACAAACACCCATTCCCCGGGCGGAGAAAATCCTCGACCCGTTCGTAATCCAGAAGCAGCAACGTTAGCCACTAGACCACGACACCTTCCTCTGACTTCGGCAGCCAGTTATACGCGGATCTGCCGCTTGATGTCGATCTGAAACCGTTGCGCAACTTGGTATTTCTCACATTTAAAAGTCGTTGCCAGGGGTGGGAAGAAGCAACAGTGAGTGAAAAAGTCTGCGGTCGACTGAGGATTCAGTCCCAAGGAATTAGATTTCAGATCTGGTGCTTGCTCGCTTTTTCTAAAACTTTTAAATAAAAACTAATTACAAAACTGGCCCTCTCTTCGCGTATGTTAACTACTTAAATGAATTATCTCGTATGACCGAGCCGGCCGAAGTGGCCGAGCGGTTCTAGCCGCTACAGTCTGCAACCGCGCGACCTTTACGGTCGCAGGTTTGAATCCTGCCTCGGGCACGGATGTGTGTGATGTCCTTAGGTAATTTAGGTTTAATTAGTTCTAAGTTCTAGAGGACTGAGGACCTCAGAAGTTAAGTCCCATAGTTCTCAGAGCCATTTGAACCATTTTGCTATGACCGAAAATGCAATAATAAACTGATTAGGGTGTAATGAAGTGCTAATAAACCGAATGCATCCCACGGAGCCACCGAGCCGTATAATGCACGTCATGACGTCCACACGAACGCTGAATACCGTCTGAAAACTGACTCGTCCGCGAGTTTGGCCGTTGGGCCGTCGCCATGTCGGATACACCAGCCCGCGTGTCGCTCGCAGTGTTCTGTACCTTGCAGCTCGGGGCACTGACGGCAGCTGGCAAAATGCTATTACTTAACGCTTCCTCCGTTACACACTACCTTTGGTCAATCAAGATAACGGATTTTCTCAACTGTGTGGAAGCTGTTCTGGATATATATGCACGCTTAATTGTTTATAGCGGTGAAGACACATGCTGTGGCAGTAATTATGCTGAAGACGAAACTCCCGGAATTTTGTTCGTATTGTCTATCATTTTCTCGGAAACAGCTGTTACTGTATCTACCACGACTGCCGATACTACACGTACTCCAGAGATGACTGAACCTAATGAGTAAGGAGACAGACATTGCCGTGCGGGCTAGCCGTGAGGTCATAGACACCTTGCGACGGTTCGCGCAGCTCCCCCCGTCGGAGGTTCGAGTCCTCACTCGGGCATAGGTCTGTGTGTGTGTGTGTGTGTGTGTGTGTGTGTGTGTGTGTGTGTGTGTGTTTTCTTAGCGTAACTTACTTTAAGTTAGATTTAGGAGTGTGTAAGCTTAGGGACTGATGACCTCAGCAGTTTGGTCCAACAGGCAAGGTACGTCAAAAGAGGGAAGATTTCCCTGACTTCATCGAAAAGGAAAAACTGAAGGAGGCCGAATACGTAACGCCGTAAAGAAACAAGCAGATCCTGATGAAATGAAACGATACGAGAGACGCCGTGGTGGTTTGGACGTTCCGTAATGATACATTTCAAGAAATACATACAAAGAAAGGCATATTCTGAAAGCCAAGAGTTGTCTTGAATTACAGAAAGATTGCGGAAGGTGTGTTCGGCAGTGATTGCCAATCGTAAACCTACTAAATAACCAGGAGCGCACTAAACACACGTTTGCAGAAGATTTTGCGGCATTATTTGAAAGTTTGATGGTGTAATGCGACGCGCCTTAGATTGTAAATGAGTAGTTGGCCGTCTGGGCTCCACAAGAAGTTAGTATAGTTACATCGTCGATAGATCATTAGAATGATTCTTTTATCGAAATGATGTGGGAACGGGTCACTGTATACATGTATACATACATGATTACTGTTAACATTTTCATTTTATTGCTACTCATTCAATTACATTTACAAACAATTTTTTTACTGCCCATCAGATTTTAAGAAGAAATTCGTCAACGCAACAGAAGGAGTGGTCCGAGAGGGATGGTTTAAATTTTTAAAATTTCCTTTGTTACCTGTCAGACATTTTATGTTATTGGACAAATAATCAAAGATTTTTATTGCCGCATATCGAATTCCTCTCTCAGCCATTGACAGCTTTAAAAATGGTCAAACTACGTCGTTTTTCTCTCTAGAGTTACAGGTATGTACGTCACTGTTCTTTTCAAATTGTGACGAATTTCATTCGCGAAAACATATTTTGTGACGGTGCAGTTAAAATGCCCAGCTACTTGAGGAGGTACCTACATGACATCTGTTGATGAACACTGTATATTCATCTTAATGCTCCTTTTTATGCAATCAATATTTTCTTTCTAAGTGACGAGTTACCTCAGAAAATTATCCGTATATTATGGACTAAAAATATGCAAAATATTTCAGTAGGTTGATATGTTTGTTTACAAGATTAGCAGTTGTACGAAAAGCAAATGTACCTGAACGTAATTGTTCAAGACCCTCAGTAATATGCTTCTTCCAGCTCAAGTTTTCATCAGTATGTACACCCAAAAATTTGCATCATTCTACCCTACTTATTGACTCCTGCTCATGTGCTACATCAGTAGTTGGTTGAGTCTGCTAGCTGTATAGAACGGAATGTAGCGTGTTTTTCCAAAATTTAGGGAGAGTCCATTTTCAGAGAAGCGCTTAATAATTCTTTGGAGAATATCGTTTCCTAATTCTCCTGTTGCTTTCTGTCTAACGGGAACAATAGTACGTCTGCAGAAAGTAACAATTTTGTCTGTTGAATGTTAAGTGGGAGGTCACTCACATATATAGGGAATAGGAGTGGAACCAAAATTGAACCCTGTGGAAATCTTTTTGTAATATTTTTTTTTTACCCCAGTCACTCTAATTTTCTCCCCTTCGTACATTGTTCGAATATTTCAGCACAACCTTTTGCATTCTGTTTGTCAAGTGCGATTCAAACCAGCTGTATGTAAAATCACGAATTCCATAAAACTCAAGTTTCTTCTGAGAGAGTATCGCGATCCACACAACTGAAGGTCTCGGAGAGATCACAAAAAGACACCAACTGGCGATATATTATTCCTTAAGCCTTTTACTGTTCGATGAGTGAATGTATAAATGGCATTCCCAGTCGACCAGCTTTTGTGGAATCCTAGTTCTGATGTGATAAGTAAATTGTTTCCACTTAAGTGTGTGGCTGCTCTATAATACATTACCTTTATTTGGACGCCCACCTCCAACAACTCGCCTTATAGCCAGGGATTTTGTGGTATTTTTGCCAATCACAACGAAGAGAAGACCGGAAATACGGACTGAGACCGGGGAAAGGAAATTACCCGCTGAAGGGATAAAGTGTAGCCCGTCCGCAGCTGCTGTCGTTCGCTGTCGCAATTTACGGACGTCAGTGGCGAGTGCAGGGTGGCGAGGCTCATCGAGACACTCCCGCCCCCCTCTCCTCGGTAGGCGGGCGGACACGGCAGTGGCGGGCCTCTGCCAGAATCCCTGTCATCTGACGCCGCAGTCCTAGCAGCCTCCTGCCAGGTGGCGCCGTTCGACAGACAGTGAGGGATCGGAATCTCCGGCACAAACTGTACAACTCTCACGCTCGCTAGAAGGCTCTGCCACTTGATTGCTCTCCTTTGTGGTAAACTACTTTACTGATTCACATTAGTTTCACTCTGGGAGGCCGACCACGACGCGGATGATTGATGATGTATGGTACGCCACGCAATCGGGCGGACACTCAAATACGGTATCGGCGGCAGTGCTCATATTTCATTACTTCTTTACGCACTTTCCACTGAATCCACTTCCGTATCTCATTACTTCACAATAACAGTACTTGCAGCCACGCTTGAACTTCCATAATAATGCCTTTTCCAAGCAGAGCTACCAACAACACAACGTAGCAGCTCCGTGTCCACTCTGCAATGCAGCCGCTCGCAAAGACACTCCGCAACCAAGCCAGCGATATGACAATACGCTTACAGACGTTGCACACGTCAGGCCAATGTGCTTACCATTATGCTACGCCACAAAACAGAGTAAAGCAGTTTTATTTACGACTAACGTGACCCAGCTGCAACGATGAATTGCAGCCTTCAGAAATTAGGCTTCACGCAGTCTCTATCTAATGTGAGCCGATCTTTGTGGTTATGATAATTACACACTTGACGCTGAATCACGTCTTGTGTCGGAGTATCCAGCAGTGTTTGGTAATGCCGTGTATGAAAGGCGTGAATTTCATTAGCATCGGTGTGTGTGTGTGTGTGTGTGTGTGTGTGTGTGTGTGATTATAATGTGCGATGAAATACGAAATAAAAGCGCCACACCCATGATTCGCGGTCCAAACACGTCAAGAAAACATGTTATAGACAAATGTAACTTTTTAGGCATCTCGAGCAGGCACAAAACGTCCGGTTGGTGAAAACGCACTGGAAGAAGTAAAGTGCCGAGATTTCGACGCAGTTTAATGGTAGGATCCTTGCGATTGGTAGAGACAGTGCACACAAAATAAGACGAACGGTCCTATTAGTCGAAAAAAGCCGTGATGTAGAGAACGAAATAACCTATATGGGGAGAGACTTCAGCTACGAGAAAAGACTAGAGGGAAATTTTCGGGAACTCTTCTCTGAACTGGCGTCAGGTGCAGAGTGGGGCCCATAACGCTCTGTACTACGCAGAGGAGAATTCTGTGTGAACACTGCGTTCACAGCAGCTGATCCCCAGCTAGAAATTAGCAGTAGCGTCGTTGAGCTCCAACTGTGGAGAAACGGACCAGTCAGTTAGTTAACTGTTCTTTCGAGAACTGAAAGGGCATTATAATGTGCACGCTACTCCAGCCATGACCGTGTTTATCGCCATAGTCTGAGACTAGGGTTGGGTTCATGTTTTCTCGCATATCGAGAAACATAGGGAGAGTTTCTGTTGGAAAATTCAGGAAAGACTTCGTTAGATATTAAAGGAATTTCAGTGGGCGAGAGCAGCCATGCAGACGATAACTCATCGCACCTAAGGGAAATACCTCGTGCAGTGGCGTAGGCTTGTTGGTTCACCAGCTTGCGTCCACTGTAAACTAGAGCGACCTTGGGTAATATTTTGCTTGACTTGTCACAAAACTAACCACCCTCCGTAGACTTGGTTGTCATCCTAAAAATAGTACCGAACTTTGAACTGGAATCGGATGATTTATCATAGTACTGGCCAACAGCAGAGTGTGTGAGTGTGTGTGTGTGTGTGTGTGTGTGTGTGTGTGTGTGTGTGTGTGTGATTATAATAGGCGATGAAATACGAAATAAAAGCGCCAGACCCATGATTCTTGGTCCAAACACGTCAAGAAAAGAGCCGCCAGACAAGGAACTTTAAGTGAACTCACCGGCTGTTGCGGTAGCTTGGCAGCGGCGACCTGTTTGGGCGTGGCGCTAAGCGCTCTGACTGAAGCAAACCAGCTCCGACGCGCCAAGTAATTTGAATCGCAGTCTCGGCGTGTGGGCTGCAGAGCGAGCGTGCCCGGCGGCAGCTCCACGCCAGCCAGACGGCGCTGTGGCCCGACACCAGGAGCGAGGTGGCAGGTGGACAAGACAGCGGCCGCCTAGCACCTCCGTGGTACTGACTGCGCACCACGCACGGAAAATCGGGTGTCGGCGGCGTACCGTACAACAGTCTGCACCGTTTAACTTGGCCAAGCGCAGGTAGAGCAAAGAATATTTCGCTCTGTCCTGTTTTCAAACTTTCTGGCCAGTTGAAACCGCGTGCCTGACCGGGAATCGAAACCGGAACCTCGACTTTGGCGGGCAGTGCTCTCACCGGCCGAGCTACCCGCACGCTACTCACGACCCGTCCTCACAGACCCACTCCTCAGAGTACCTCTCTCCTTCCTTCCAAACTTGACAGAAATTGTCCAGCACAACTTGCTGGACTGGGTGACCCTAGGCTCAGCATAAGCCATTTCTCCGCGATATCTTTCCTTCCTGGGGTACTGCTCCAGCACGGCATGTGACAGGCCTACGGAATATCAGACCAGCTGTGTGACTGGACTGAAAAGTTTTTAGCAAACAGAACACAGCATATTGTTCTCAATGGAGAGACGTCTACAGACGTTAAAGTAACCTCTGTCGTGCCACAGGGGACCATTGCTTTTCACAATTTATATGACCTAGTAGACAGTATCGGAAGTTCCATGCGGCTTTTCGCGGATGATGGTGTCGTATACAGAGAAGTTGCAGCATTAGAAAATTGTAGCGGAATGCAGGAAGATCGGCAGTGGATAGGCACTTGGTGCAGGGAGTGGCAACTGACCCTTAAAATAGACAAATGTAATGTATCGCGAATACATAGAAAGAAGGATCCTTTATTGTATGATTATATAATAGCGGAACAAAAACTGGTAGCAGTTACTTCTGTAAAATATCTGCGAGTATGTGTGTGGAACGATTTGAAGTTGAATGATCATATAAAATTAATTGTTGGTAAGGCAGGTACCAAGTTGAGATTCATTGGGAGAGTCCTTTGAAAATGTAGTCCATCAACAAAGGAGGTGGCTTACAAAACACTCGATCGACCTATACTTGAGTATTGCTCATCAGTGTGGGATCTGTACCAGGTGGGTTAACACAGGAGATAGAGAAGATCGAAAGAAGAGCGGCTCGTTTCGTCACAGGGTTATTTGGTAAGCGTGGTAACGTTACGGAGATATTTAGCAAACTCAAGTGGCAGTCTCTGCAAGAGAGGCTCTCTGCATCCTGGTGTAGCTTGCTGTCCAGGTTTCCAGAGGGCGCGTTTCTGGATGAGGTACCGAATATATTGTTTCCCCCTACTTATAACTCCCGAGGCGATCACGAATGTAAAAGTAGAGAGATTCGAGGGCGCAGGGAGGCTTCCGGCAGTCGTTCTTCCCGCGAACCATACGCAACTGGAACAGGAAAGAGAGGTAATGACAGAGGCACGTGAGGTGCCTTCCGCCACACACCGTTGGGTGGCTTACGGAGTATAAATGTAGATGTAGATGTAGAAATGTGGCAAGTAGCAGGGAAGAAAAGCCATGAGCGTCACATAGCTTCAAGAATCTTCAACGAGCATTTGTCTTCGTAGAAACAATTCTTAGTCTTTAAGCTATTTAGTATAAGTATACATCAAAATATTCTCGCTAAGCATAATACTATCGCTTTAACATTTTACGACGGTAATCTGAAAGTGGCAGGGGTAAAATGCAAGGAGCGAAACGCTATTTACAATTTGTACAGAAACAATATCGCAGTTATAAGAGTCAAGGGGCATGAAAGGGAAGCAGTGGTTGGGAAGGGAGTGAGACAGGGTTGTAGCCTGTCCCCGATGTTACTCAATCTGTATATTCAGCAAGCAGTAAAGGAAACAAAAGAAAAATTTGGAGTAGGTACTAAAATCCATGGAGAGGAAATAAAAACTTGATCATTGCCGATGACACGGTAATTACAGCAAAGAACTTGGAAGAGCAGTTGGACGGAATGGACAGTGTCTTGAAAGGAGGATATAAGATGAACATCAACAAAAGGAAAACGAGGATAATGAAATGTCGTCGAATTAAGTCGGGTGATGCTGAGGGAATTAGATTAGGAAATGAGACACTTAAAGTAGTAAAAGAGTTTTGCTATTTGGGGAGCAAAATAACTAATGACGGTCGAAGTAGAGAGGATATAAAATGTAGACTGGCAATGGCAAGGAAAGCGTTTCTGAAAAAGAGAAATTTGTTAACATCGAGTATAGATTTAAGAGTCAGGAAGTCGTTTCTCAAAGTATTTGTATGGAGTGTAGCCATGTATGGAAGTGAAACATGGACGATAAATAGTTTGGACAAGAAGAGAATAGAAGCTTTCGAAATGTGGTGCTAAAGAAGAATGCTGAAGATTAGATGGGTAGATAACATAACTAATGAGGAAGTGTTGAATAGGATTGGGGAGAAGAGAAGTTTGTGGCACAACTTGACCAGAAGAAAGCATCGGTTGGTAGAACATGTTCTGAGCCATCAAGGAATCACCAATTTAGTATTGGAGGGCAGCGTGGAGGGTAAAAATCGTAGGGGGAGACAAAGAGATGAATACACTATGCACATTCAGATGGATGTAAGTTGCGGTAGGTTCTGGGAGATGATGAAGCATGGACAGGATAGAGCAGAATGGAGAGCGGCATCAAACCAGTCTCTGGGCTGAAGACCACAACAACAATCTGAAAGCACCTCCTCGGTAAAATTTCCACGCGGCCTAATGAACAGCAAAGTTGTTTAACTCTAATACATACCGACTAATGTGTATCAGGAGCAGATGAAATGCAGTTGCACTAGATTACTGTGTCAGTAGCCACCAGGTAAAAACGTAAGGGCTGTGTCGCTGTGCGATACGATATGGTAAAAGCATTCTCTACTTGTACACAGGAAGAACGCGAAGACAAACATTTTGTGCGAGCTGTTTGTCGGTGTTCATGTCACTCATAAACACTGTCGGAGACACGTTTTGTCAGTGCTTCTCGGAATCGTCACCAAAATCATCTTGGAGAAAGTGTCTATGAAACCTAAAGCGAGCCGTTAGGATTGTAAGCGGTAAGTTCCCTCGGTACCAAACTGTTTGGCAGACTCACCCGACAGACGTTACACAAGACGCACGCTACGGGACGAACAGCGCTCTCGTCGCGGCAGCCTAGAGGAAGAGTGGTCGAGACAGATCGTAGAGTGAGTCTACTGTGGCTGTCGTGTACTTCCAGTAAGAAATGCAAGACAGACAAAGGTCATTCAGTTTCCGCAAATTGCGGAGTGGTGGTCTGTGAGTGCGGAGCTGTCCCATCAGGCGACTTGGTGGCCCAACACACGAATGTGAGCTGACTGTGACGGTCCTAAAACTGCTGTGGCACAATCAGACGTCAAGTGTGGGACGATAGGGGCGGTCTGCGATGACGTTCGTAGAGCCAACAGCTATCGCAACGGCTGTGGCTACTGCCTCAGGTCTCAGGTGTATGTCACCCACAGCACACTACCGCCCCCACCGGCCTGCGTCTCTGCGCCGCCATTTGTCTGTATGAAGGCGTATTCGGTCGCGCCATCGACCTGTTGTAACAAGAATCGCGATTCATCCTACTAACGGCACGTTTGCACTGATCTACGACCCAGTATCAGTACTCCGGCACCTACTTGAATTGTAATTGGCGATGCCGCGAAGTCACTATGAGAACACATACAGTCCGTCTGCTGTGGAGCCCTACGTTCGACAGTGTTCGCTGCATGGTGTGCTCCGAACCACTTCTGCCTGCTGTCAGGCATGTCACAGATCGCCGCCTATCCTGCTATAGAGAACGGGGAAGCCTGCTAGCTACGCGCTCTGTGATGAGGTCCGGATACGAAAGCCTTGTCGCCAACGCGAAGCTGTGTCAGACACACCATACTTGCTCCGGACACTGCGAGAGGGCTGTACAAGCAATGATCACACGCACGGCACAGCGGACACACCAGGAAACGCGGTGTTGGCCGTCGAATGGCGCTAGCTGCGCAGCATTTGTGCACCGCCGCCGTCAGTGTCAGCCAGTTTGTCGTGGCATACGGAGCTCCATCGCAGTCTTTAACACTGGTAGCATGCCGCGACAGCGTGGACGTGAACCGTATGTGCAGTTGACGGACTTTGAGCGAGGGCGTATAGTGGGCATGCGGGAGGCCGGGTGGACGTACCGCCGAATTGCTCAACACGTGGGGCGTGAGGTCTCCACAGTACATCGATGTTGTCGCCAGTGGTCGGCGGAAGGTGCACGTGCCCGTCGAATGGGACCGGACCGCAGCGATGCACGGATGCACGCCAAGACCGTAGGATCCTACGCAGTGCCGTAGGGGACCGCACCGCCACTTCCCAGCAAATTAGGGACACTGTTGCTCCTGGGGTATCGGCGAGGACCATTCGTAACCGTCTCCATGAAGCTGGGCTACGGTCCCGCACACCGTTAGGCCGTCTTCCGCTCACGCCCCAACATCGTGCAGCCCGTCTCTAGTGGTGTCGCGACAGGCGTGAATGGAGGGACGAATGGAGACGTGTCGTCTTCAGCGATGAGAGTCGCTTCTGCCTTGGTGCCAATGATGGTCGTATGCGTGTTTGGCGCCGTACAGGTGAGCGCCACAATCAGTACTGCATACGACCAAGGCACACAGGGCCAACACCCGGCATCATGGTGTGGGGAGCGATCTCCTACACTGGCCGTACACCTCTGGTGATCGTCGAGGGGACACTGAATAGTGCATGGTACATCCAAACCGTCATCGAACCCATCGTTCTAGACCGGCAAGGGAACTTGCTGTTCCAACAGGACAATGCACTTCCGCATGTATCCCGTGCCACCCAACGTGCTCTAGAAGGTGTAAGTCAACTACCCTGGCCAGCAAGCTCTCCGGATCTGTCCCCCATTGAGCATGTTTGGGACTGGATGAAGCGTCGTCTCACGCGGTCTGCACGTCCAGCATGAACGCTGGTCCAACTGTGGCGCCAGGTGGAAATGGCATGGCAAGCCGTTCCACAGGACTACATCCAGCATCTCTACGATCGTCTCCATGGGAGAATAGCAGCCTGCATTGCTGCGAAAGGTGGATATACACTGTACTAGTGCCGACATTGTGCATGCTCTGTTGCCTGTGTCTATGTGCCTGTGGTTCTGTCAGTGTGATCATGTGATGTATCTGACCCCAGGAATGTGTCGATGAAGTTTCCTCTTCCTGGGACAATGAATTCACGGTCTTCTTATTTCAATTTCCAGGAGTGTAGTTATACCAGTGCCTGTCTGGCCTCGTGCTGTCCACCATCTTTTCACATTTTAGCTACTACGATCAATATAATGTACCATCTGTTTAGCACGTTCTGATCTCTGTCTGCCTCTACCGTTCCTTCGAGCGTCAATTATACCTCGAAATCGAACTATACCTTTTTCCTGGTAGGGGTGTCCCAGAAATTTCAACCCTCGTGCTTCCTCGTTAGTACTGGATTTCGGACTTTGTCCGTTCATTTAACATTACAGATTCTTTGAGACGAACACGTTTCCAGAGGCTTCCAGCCTTTTTTTGTCCAGGTTTTCGATGTACCTCGTGTCAGAGTCCTGCTACTGTGTGATTCGCCCCCTGGACACGCTGCAGCCGGCGCCGGCGTGCAGTTTATAGCTTGCCCGTGTCGCAACGCCGGGCCGTCGCGACGCCCCGACGCCGTCCGGCCGGCGTCGTTACGTAACGGCGCCTCGTCGCGTCTAGTCAGGTGCCCTAGGCTCTGGCCGCAGCTGGCGCCTACCGCTGTTATAATACCTCCCAATCAGAATAGACGGGTGATTCAGTGTCGACGACTGCCGAGCACGGAAGGCTGACGCCCGCGCTTCTCTACCGGACAACACGGTCGACCGCCCCGCTTGCAACGTGAAACTTCATCACTTCTCTCGTCATTTTCGCTACTACAAAGAGTTCTTCCTACGGCCGAGCCGCAACTGCCATCTTTTTATGTTCATCGTCAGATTAACGGGTCCTTGCCATATTTACACGAAGTTCACTTCACCTTAAATGGCGGCAAGGTAGTGTTTGGCATTGTAATCTACCCTCTCCTTCCTACTTGCACCTATTGTCCACAATAGTCTTTTATGAATATTTGAGAGGAGCGAAGATTACAATAAACTTTCTGCTTTACTTAGCTTTCTTAGCTTTTCGTGTAGAGTTGGCTCCAGTTCTTCTTGTCTAGCGATATGATTCTTGAAGCTGAAATTCTCACATTTTAGGTCCTCACGGTTGAAGAGATCTAAATAAATTTGAAGAATGTTGTTCCAGAATTTTTGTTGTTGCGTTAATATATTTTGTCACATTTTAGTATATCATACAGTCTCTTGAATTTTCACAATAACAAAGTCGAAATTACAGTGTTCGCACAAAATACAAAAATATGGCCGGCCGGAGTGGCCGTGCGGTTCTAGGTTCTACAGTTTGGAGCCGAGCGACCTCTCCGGTCGCTGGTTCGAATCCTGCCTCGGACATGGATGTGTGTGATGTCCTTAGGTTAGTTAGGTTTAATTAGTTCTAAAGTTCTAGGGGACTGATGACCTCAGAAGTTGAGTCGCATAGTGCTCAGAGCAATTCGAACCATTTTTTGTACAAAAATACGTCCGATCGCATCAGAGGCATGCTTACTAGTAATCAATGAGAGGAAATAACAACATTCCAAAAAATTTACAGTATTTCTTGACAAATGAATTTCTGTTAGTTTCGATTATTATTTCACAAGTGAATCTATAAATAAACATAGTAAACAGTACTAGATTGCGTAATTAAGAATAGAAATTTCAGGTGTGCCAAATAATTCGTAATTTCAAATGTGTCTAAATAACATAATTTTAACTGTGCATTCAGAGCTATTACATACTGATTGTAACGACGAAAATAAAGTAATTCCTTTCCATAGATTTTAGTTTGAAATATAACATATTGTGTATAAAAATATGTGAAATTTTTCAGAAAACAGCTGAGAATATACTGACCCGTCCAAAATTCGAAAAATCATACTGGTATCGACAACTACTGTTGAGGAAAAGTAATGCTACACTTGGATGTCCAGTTACAACATCTACAAAGGGCGTTCAAAAAGTTTTGCACAGTCGTCTCTATTTTATAATTTTTTGCAGGAGGAGAAAGAAATTTTTGTGAACGTACTTGGAACATTTAGCTGTAAGTTGGTATGTAAAAGTATTTTCTTTTATTTACAGGTGAGCCATACTGGACCGTGAAGTAGATGTCAGGTTGCGACAACGGTAGGTGCTGGAGTTCCTCACCAAGATCGGTGATGACTCTGCCACATCGATTCACAGGAATTTGCTCCCTGTTTACGGGGATGACACAGTGGATCGCAGCAGGGTGGTTGCAGAGGTTTAAAGAAGGTGATTTCTCTCTACTGGACAATCCATGATGCGGTAGACCATCGACGGCAGTCAGTGGTGTGAATAAGGACACCATTGACCAAATCATCCAAAATGACAGATGTGTGACGACACGACAGCTTGCTGAAATAACTCGTTTGTCATTGGGTAGTGTGGTATCACTGGATCACTAGGGTACAGAAAAATCTGTGCACGTCGGATGCCTAGATTACTGGCGAGAGAAATGAAAACGATGAGGAAGAATGTGTGCGAGGGCCTCATGAAGACCTTTACTGAAGAGTGGCAACAGTGTTTTGACGGCGTCATTGCCCAGGATGAAACATGGTTGTTTTTGTCCGAACCCAATCTATGAAGTGGCGTCATCCGGATTCCCCTCGGAAGAAGAAACAAAGACTTTCACGAACAGAACAGCAAGACGAAAGGTAATGTCCTCATTCTTCTGGGATCAGTCTGATGTAATTTTCATTGACTTTTTGGAACCTGGCTCCACAATTAACCGGAACTGTAACTGTTAATCATTGGACAAGCTGCGACGTGCCAGCAAGACCCACAGACCACAGCTTCAGGATCAGCACATCAGACTAGACTATGACAGTGCCAAACCCCAAACAGCCCTTATGACGCAGGAGAAAATCAGAAAACAGGTTGGAAAATTGTTCCTCATCCCCCCTGCAGTCCTGACTTGGTTCGTCTGATTTTTTCCTCTTGGTCGTCTGAAGGCCCACCTGTGCGGTAAAACATTTGATAGAGAGAAAGACCTTATTTCCTGTATCAAGCGATGGTGTAAAAGTCAATACCCACATTTTATCATAGTGCATTTACATCATGGAAAGAACGTTGGGCCAGATGCGTCAGAGCTGATGGAGGCAACACTGAGTAGGCTCAATGAATAGCTAAATGTTCCAAGTATGTTCACCAAAATATTTCATTCTCCTCCTGCGAAAAATAAAAAAAAATAGATACGACTGTGCAATACTTTTAGGACGTCCATTGTACAAAAAAAGAGTCTACTGCTGATTTAGTTCTGAATGTAGCATCAAACTACCCGTTTAAATATAAAACCGCTGCCTTCTAGTCCCTTCGTAATAGAGTAAATAATCTTCTCCTCACATCACAGGCATATGAAAGGGAGTCAGGTGTAAACAAATATACTGTCGCGTGTAACGGGTATCCGGGTTCTATGATTGAGAAACTGAATAAAAATAGTTCTAAGTTCTAGGGGACTGATGACCTCAGATGTTAAGTCCCATAGTGCTCAGAGCCATTTGAACCTTTTTTTTTGTAGCGCCTAGAACTGCTCGGCGACCCCGGCCGGCGGAACCTTTGGTTCCATGACAACATTGGGGTGTGGATGATCTCAGATGGTTAAGTGATTATATCTAAAAGTAACGTCTTGTTCTGACTTTTAATTTATTTTAATTTAGAATTTTTCGCCGCCTAGTCCCTGATCTGATATTTTAGGCCTGAGGTTTCCCTCCCATTCTCAAGTAACACAATACTTTCATTATTACAATGTACACCAGAAGATAAAACCCTGAAGTGTTCCCGAATCGGTCGTGTAAAAAATAAAAGATTGTGGATTAAGCAACCGTTTTGCGTTTTGCCCATTTTACAAAATTTCCGCTGCTAGCTGCAGACTTTCTGTTGCACAGTTTATACCTGACGGACACAGAGGCATCAAAACTGAATTGTAACAGTTCGTTAGTTAGCTGCAAGCGCTTTCTGCAACTAACTGTCGACTTTCCATGTTTGGGCAGATTTACAGTACCTCATCAAAAGTACTCGCACATCCCTGTGCAAAGAAGTATATGTCTCGAAAATCGCACCCACCCGTATAAAAGGAGGCGGAGAGTACTACATCGTCAGCAGAGAACTGGCAACAGCAGAATGGGGCAGGAAGGAGAGCTCAGCGAATTCGCACACGGATACCACTTGAGTAACAAATCCATCAACGAGTTTTCAACCATTCTAACGGTGCCCAAGTCGACTTTTCTTGATCTGACTGTCAGCTGGAAATGCGACAGAATAACCACGGCAAAAACAAAACCAGGGCGACAGATCTCATGTACCTGATGGACATGGACAGTCGAAGATTGTGGTGAGTGGTTGTTCAAAAATCACATGAAATGAACAGAAGGAATCACTCGCGATTTTACAATTGCTACCACCAGTCCAGGTGGTACAATGATTTTGTGTAGGGAATTAGGAAGAATGGAGCACAATGATCGAACAGCTCTTCTTAAGCCACACATTTCTGTAGTCATTGCTAAGGACACTTGAGGTGGTACGAACCGTGACGCCACAGGACAGTGGGTGACTGGAAGTCAGTAATCTGGAGTGGTACATCACGAATGTCTACGGAACGTTACTCCCCGTCACGTGGCGAGAGCGAAGTGTGGGGAGGTGTTGTTGCAGTGTCAGGGTGGTTTTGGTAGTTACTATGCGCTCCCCTTGTTGTGCTTCAGAAAACGTTAAATGCTGAAAGGCGTGGACATATTTCACAGGACTGTGAACTACCCCTGCACTGTAAGCAGTACAGAGACTGTAACTCTTTCTATCAGCATAGGAATTCACCCTTGGAGGCTGTGAGGAAGCGGTTTGTGGGCAATAACATTCCCAGAAGTGACTGCTCTCCCCCCCCCCCCCTCCTACCCCCTCGCCAGAGTCCTGTCCCGAACCCAGTGGAACACCTTTGGGGACGACTGAGAACGTCGACTTCGCTCCAGACCCTAGTGTCTGACAAGACTGATTTGACATTGCTCTACATCCTAGTCTATACTCCGCAAGTCTCTTCATCTTGCATTAACTACCGTACACTATGTCCACTTGAATCTGCTTTCTGTATTCATTTGTTGGTCTCCCTCTACAATTTTTGTCCGCCTCTCCCCATCGCTCCACACACAAACTGTGGTGGTGTAAGCTGTCGCCAGCACACCGGCCGGCAAAGATGTAGCGCGAAGATCGATTAGTAAGCGCTGGATCGAAAGCGCCTATCACGAGAGAGGCCAGTGACACACCGACAAGCAACACGCCGCCAACACCCTCTCGGTAGCAAGTAGGCTAGTATTTAGGCCTCTGCCGCTGACTCACTCATCGGGTTTGGCGTCTGTCAATACATAAACCGATCGGGCTCAGTTCACACCACAGGCGACCGGATTAGTGACTATAGCGAGACTGAAGTTTGTAGTAGCAGCATTACCGATATTGTCTGCACGATGACTATTACTGATGAGCTAGTACCACAACACATGGACTCTATTCAAGTTAACTATATGTTCGTGTAAATAAAGAACCGTATTAATCCAAGTGTGCATTTGTGCTGTAGAAAGAGGATACCGGCCACCCACAACAACATCCTCTCCCTTGCTTCTTACGGTACGAGGCTCTACACAAACACTTCCACCTAAAATTAAATTTACGATCCCTTCATTCTTCAGAATGCGACCTACCAACCAATCCCTTTTTTGGCCAAGTTCTGCCACAAATTTCTTTTCTGACCAATTAAATTCAGCATTAGCTCATTAGTCATGCAATCTAACCATCTAATCTTTAGCATTCAAAAAGATCTATTCTCTTCTTGTCTGCTGTTTATCGTCCACGTTACAATCCATACAAGACTACAACCCAGACAAATACCTTCGATAAGAGTTCCTAATACTTGAATTTACACTTGATTTTAGTAAAATTCTCTTTCCAGACATTTTTTTCTAGCCATTGATAGTATAGATTCCTTATCCTCTCTATTTCAGCCATCATCAGTTATTTTGCTGGTCAAATAGTCTAATTCCCTCAGCATCACCTGTTTTAATTCTATTACATTCCATTACCAGTTATTTTGCTTTCATTAGTGTTCATCTGATGAACATCCTCCTCTCAAACAACTGTCCATCTGTTCAATTACTCTTCCAAGTCCTTTGCTGTGTCTGACAGAATTATATTCATTCCGGCAAACCAGAAAGTTTTTATTTATTCTCCCTGAACTTTAATTCCCTTCCCCAATTTATGCAAGCTATTCTTCACAACTTTCTCAATGTAAGGACTGAATAACTCTAACGGCCCTTCGAAACCAATGCTTCTTTTCATGCACCTCGACTGCCATCTGGCTTCTGTACAAGTTGTAAATAACCTTTCGCTCCGTCTATTTTTCCCCTACTATCTACAGAATATCAAAGAGTGTATTCCACTCAACATTATCAAACGCTTTCTCTAAGCCTACAAACGCTATTCATGTACGTTTATCTTTCCCTAACGCGTTCCTGCAATGAAGAGCCAGAGAAACTGGTATACCTGCCTAATATCGTGTAGTGCCGCAACTCGACGTTCTATGGACTCGACTAATGTCTGAAGTAGAGCTGAAGCGAACTGACAACATGAATCCTGCACGGCTGTCCACAAATCCGTAAGAACACCACGTGGCGAGGCATCCCAGATATGCTCAGTAATGTTCATGTCTGGGGAGTCTGGTGACAAGCGGAAGTGTCTGAACACAGAGGAGTCTTCCTAGAGCTACTCTGTTGCAATGTCGGTCGTGTGGGGTGTCGCATTGTCCTGCTAGAATTGCCAAAGTCCGTTGGAATGCTCAATGGACATGAATGTATGCAGGTCAACAGACAGTGTGCTTACGTACGTGCCAAACGCCAGAGTCGTATCAGGGATCCCATATCACTCCCCCTGGACGTTCCCCACACCATTACAGAGCCTCCATGAGCTTGAACAGTCCCCTGCAGGGTCCATGGATTCGTGATGTTGTCTCCATACCCGTACACGTCCAACAGCTCGATACAATTTGAAACGAGACTCGCCCGACCAGCCAACGTATTTCGTGTCGTCAACAGCCCAATGTCGGTGTTGACGGTCCCAGACGAGGCGTCAAGCTTTGTGTCGTGCAGTCATTAAGGATACACGAGTGCGCCTTCGGCTCCAAAAACTCATATCGATGATGTTTCGTTGAATGGTTCACAAGCTGACACTTGTTGATGGCCCAGCATTGAAATCTGAAGCAATTTGCGGAAGGGTTGCTCTTCTGTTACGTTGGACGATTCTCTTTAGTCGTCTTGGTCCCGTTCTTGCAGTATATTATTCCGGCCGCGATGTCGGAGATTTGATGTTTTACCGTATTCCTGATATTCACGGTACACTCGTGAAATGGTCGTACGGGAAGGTCCCACTTCTATCGCTGCCTCGGAGATGCTGTGTCCCATCGCTTGTGCGCCGACTTCAACACGACGTTCAAACTCACTTAAATCTTGATAGCCTGCCACTGTAGCAACAGTAACCGATCTAGCAACTGCGCCAGACACTTGTCGTCTTATATAGGCGTTGCCTACTGCAGCGCCGTATTCTGCCTCTTTAAATATATCTGTATTTGAATGCGCATGCCTATACCAGTTTCTCTGGCGCTTCAATGTATCATTATCAGTGTCTTCTTCAGTACCTACCACCTTTAATGCTTGCACGTACTTTTCATATGTAGGAGCTACTTTTACTGCATCTACACAACTAAAAATCTTAAAAGAATCTTTTTATATTCAATTTTCTGAGAAAATTAGGCCTTTTTGTAGGCTACGAGAGCTGCATTCTTGAATTTATTTCGCTCAACTTCATTAAGTTTCAACATTTCTTGGTAAGTTTTCGCTCTGGCTGGCAACAGGGCAGCAAATGCTTACTGACTCCAGTCAATATGAAGGGAATGTGGTCAGCACACCGCTCCCCCGACCGTCTTTAGAACTAGGGAAGTTAATATTTCACAGCAAACAAACATTTTCACGATGAGCTTTTGAATTAACAACTTTTAAACATTTCGTTCGATTTCAACATACAGTATCTCAGACAATAGCATTGCTCTGTAGCTACCATTTCTGAAAGCTACGTTTTTATGCTTTTCGTTATGCAAATGTTTGTCGGAACATCGTATTCTCCAGAGTTACATAGCAAATGCATACAGCATGACTACTTCTCATATTCTCATAATTCTGAAGTTATTTAATAAATAGTTTACTATACCGCCAGTAACTTTATTTAAATGTCGATTGAAAGCGCTATTAAAAAAACTGTGCTAATTGAAAAGCGGTCAGTTGCATGTGTTACCGGACATAACAGTTGAAAAGAGAACCAAAAGATGCTTCTGTCAAGAAGGCATAAATAATAGTTTAAATAATATTTAGAAACAATACGTTATTAGCATGAGGACACTTGCGGAAGAACGCTGGCTTATTTATGTATCAACCAACTCTTACTGATATTTATTTATTTAAATGCTGTTGTAATATATTAATTAAGTCAGGGAACTGGTCATGTTGAGTTAAATGATGTCTTTGGAGCATAAAAACTATGTATTTTTGGTGGGGACAGCCTTCAGCCAATAGAAAAATAGACAGTAGCGGAACACTACTGGAGTTACATGGAGACTGGGACTTTTTCGAGTGAAGAGCTGAAGGGAACGATTGTAGGCACTTTATGTTGAATGCTGGAAGAAGCCGGAGCTGCCTGTAGTAACGTGCTTGATTCAGTCATACAGCTGATTGGTTCTGGGTGGTGAACGGCCGCTACAGTACTTTAACTTTTCAAGGGACTTTATATTTCGAGAGGTCTGGATGTGCTCCAGAGTTGGAATTTAACTTTTCCCGCTTGTATTACAGAACTGAGGATAGAAAGCCTATGAGTTGCTATGCTTCATATCGCATGTGTTAGAATGTAGATCATCATGATGAACTCTGTACTATTTTGAACTGGCGAAACTTTCGTGTTTTGCTATCACGAAATGGTCTTAGTTTTCATGATTCTTTCGTGACTATTTAATTTGGGTGTTTTGCTACCATTCTCGTATCGCTCTCAACGTATCTTTGCTGCATTTGGTAAGTGTATTTTTTGACTGTATTTTAACTAAGTATTGTAGGACCACTTCCCATTTATTTGAGATGTCCTTTATTCAATAAACATTATTCAACGTAACACTCTGTCGTTTTCATCAATTTCAAATCTTAAAATAGAACCCTTGTTACTGAATTACACATTGAACTTTTTTGTATTTCTGTGTATTTTATTAACTCCCAATTCTAACCAATGCTTAGACTATTTGACTGCAGTATCACAGCTGCAGTTTATTATTTGCAGAGAGTTAGATTTAGGGCATGAAACCAGACGCGCGCGGCTTGACCCTATGACTACATAAAGCTATTCTTCTTAATCAGAGCGTTGCATACCACAGCACCTAAAGTACGAGTAACCGCAGGTAAACACAACTGGTTTGCTCCTATTGGATGCTGTTTGGAAGGGCAACTACTCAAGCAGTAAAGTTAGGTACCGTCGCACTGCTTCACATGCCTTGCAGCGCACAGAAACGTGGACCACACTATCGTGGCACGCCCCGTCCTAAAGCACCTTCAAGGGAAGGGAAGGGCGGGGGGGGGGGGGGGGGGAGTGCAGCGTCTGTCCCACCTTGATCTCTGAGGCGGAGACTGGGAACCAGCGAAGTTTTTAGCGAAACGAGCGCGGAAAACCGCCTAAAAACCGCGCCCAGTGTGGCCAGTGTACCAGACGGTCGTCACACCGAATGTGTGTCTGGCCCACCTCCCCGTCTGGCAAGCTACCGCGCTGCGCGTCACGCTATACCAGAGCAAGTGTACGACAGCAGTGTTCAGTACGGCCGTGTAATTTATCCCAGCCGCCTCCGCAGACACTTGCTGCAAACTTGTTGCTTGGCACAGCGCCCTGGCCTCTCCACACACACTGCTGCTAGAGCTTTCTACTAGCACCGGTTGCGCAAGAGACCACTCTCACACCGATGGCGATGGTATAACCGTTGAAAAGCGTGCTGCTAAATATACGTATCTAGAATGACGCTCAAATTTTTACGTTTTCACGCCGACTACTTTGTGCGTTTCATGCGGCACGTGCGAATTACTGAATTTCATTATTTTACACTGTTTTCGGAAACACGTCTCGTTCGATCGTGCGCGCCTCCAGCGACACAGCTGCCTTCCCGTGCGTGACACCTCCACGACCGCTTCCTGGGGAGGGCACACGGCGCTCCACTCCCTATGAGTCGTAACAGAGAACGGCTGTTGCCGTGTGACTTCTGGGACTCGAGAAAGCCCTCCAGGAGCTCACCTGGAAAGCGCTTCGTGACCGTAACATCCCAGAACTCCACATGCGACGTACCAAAACCCTCTGCTACGACGGTATGACTGTTCCTCACTGATCAAATGAAATTTTTCGGATGCTAATGTCTACTCGGAATTTAGGGACACATTACCTAAAGTGCTCAGACTAAAATTTCGTGCTGCAGCAGTGTGTGTGTGAGAGAGGCGCCGAACGCGTTTCTGGCTCGACGCCTCTCGAGTGTAACGAGACGACATCGCGGAACGTCGTGGGAACAAATAACGTGGCAGTCATAATTAATTAGACGGCTGCATCAATGCGCGTGTTTCCCTGTTTGATTCGGTTACACTGTGGTGAGAATGATACGTCATTTACCGCCAAGCGCTGATTCAGTTTCTACATCCTGTTCAGTCACACATTTTTTAAAGAAAAATAATTCAGCAGCATGTCTTACACGCTGAGGAGGAAGCCCTGCCTGTTCGCTGCTACCTGTTAAGAACCTATTCACATGTGCTACACTAGGGGTGCAACGGTGAGACTGCCAAGTCGCGATGTACACAAAGAGGAACCGACAATCTGTCTCCTGTTTGCCATCGGCAAATTGAACAGGAAAGGGGCAAACGATATTGGTACTCCAGGGGAGGTGCTCTGATGGCTATTGAACCCTTGTGTTCAAAGGGTCGGATTACATGTGATCCCTGCCTTCTGTCAGATGATGATGGTATCGAATTAATGGGATGAAAATGCCGTGATTGTGCGTATATATTCAGTGTAGGAATGTGAGTGGTGTGGTGTTTGTATTTGAAGTACAATATTTATCAAGGTATGTTGATGTTTCTGGTATTGATCATGGTGGGAAATTTTGTTCTGGCGTTGGGTGGATTTTGTCCCAAATTCCTGATGAGTAGGTGGTTGGGGTCAGAGGTTTGGTGGAAAAATTTTATGGATTTCTTTTGAATAATTTCCGAAATTTTTAGCATGTTATGAATTGTGTAGATGTCTCTGTTTGATTGGCACCAGCAGCAATCCTGAAGTATTTGTTCTCTACTCTTTGTACCTTTGCTATTTGGTGTCTGTGGGCATTGACCAGATTTCAAAATCATAGGTGATGGCTGGTTGGATGGATGGCTGGATGGATGGTTCGTCACACACTGCTGCCCTATATATATATATATATGCGTCGTCTCTGTGAACCTGTCCAACAACCAGCAAATTCTGAGCATCTCAGTTTCAGTGTCTGGGAACTTTAGGGTGGCGTATCTCTACAATATCAGAAATGTCGACTGTCGCGCAGATACCGCACTACGTTAGGTATAGTCTGATGACGTCCAGTCACGCTTCACGCCTTCACCTCCAGCACAACTGTCCCAAGAAAACTCCTCCAGAGTCCACTACAGATATCCATCCAGGTCTGGAAATACGTCGATAACAGACAGGACGCGGGACACTATCCCGGAGGGAGAGACATCTGCACAAGACCGAAGTAACACTTGGTGTGCCCCAGGCGAGTGGAACAGTACCACTGGTGTTCACGTTAGAGGGTCATATTACCTACAGTGCCAGACTTACTGCAGACGCTGCACGAACGAAGAAATTCTGTTCGGTAATTATTGAAGCAATATCCAGTTTCCCCTCGATAATATTAGCCTGGAGCAAAGGATGGTAAGTTGTTCTTAATGTGGAGGAACGTAAAGCAGTGCACTTCAAGAAACGTATAATTTTGACACCCTTAGACGATACAATTAATGAGGCACACTTAGAATCCGTCACGCCACATAAATATTAGGCAGTAAAAGTGTACAGCGGTATAAAGTGGAATGAACTCGTGGGCTTAGCTGTAGGCAGGGCAACTGGTTGGTCACAGTTCATTCGCAGAATACTGAGACACTTCATAGTGTCCACAAAAGAGACTGCACGCAAAACGCTTGCACGGCCCACAGTTGAATGTCTCCACGAGGGTGGGAGCCACGTCACGTCGTAGCAACAGAGGACATGGTGCGTAACTTGTGCGAAGAAGGCTGGTGCGGAAATGTTTTAAAATCTTAACTGGCAGACAGTCCAGGAAGGGCGCCGCACATATCGCGCGATACTGCTCAGAAAACTCTAAGAACCACCATTCGAGCTCTGCTCTGTAGATGTCCCTCCCGCAGAGATCGGGCAGATAAAACCATCCAAATAATAGGTCGCACAGTGGCGATCACGCTCCGTCGTGAATGTAAGGGAAAGACAAGCCAACATAGGCTGCACTACAAAGCGCACTGCGCGCCGACTCGCACAGAACAGGTGAGGATAACGCCAGGAACACGCCACTCTGCCCTGTCCGCACATCGTCCCCTGCACAACTTCATTCCCACTTTCGAAAGAAGGTGCCCACTGGAAGATGGACCCATCCAACCACACGCGGCCGCTGACGCTGTCGCGTCCACAGAGCAGCCAGACAGAGTGGCGTGAAGAGGCGCTCTGCACGCGCCCGCCCGTTTCTGGGACTCGTGCAGTGGCGTACACGCTTCAGCCGGGCACACCAGACGAGTGCCGAGCGGCCTCACAAAGAATTCCTGGAGAGCTCTGCACAGCTGATGAACCATCCTCTCAGCGAACGCACAGTATTGCCGCAGACGCACTACCCTATTGCTCTACACTGTTGACATGCCTGGCAGGAGCTTCGGTTTAATGGAAAATGACTGGTCCAACAATTCGTTTTGTAGTGACTACACACATCTCTCCTCTTACCATACGACGCACAGGCTCTTCGCGTAACTTACGGCGATTTTTCAGAATGCCAACGCTGATTCTTTTCGGGCTTCAAATAGCCCGACAAATGCAGGTTCATCCATACAAAAGTGCGCTTCAGGTTCAACCTCGTAACGTCGACCACACTCAGATCGCTCAAACCACCCGACCGTGTGATCGCATATACGAATTCCGGAAGCAAGGCTATCGGCAACGATTACTGTCGAATCGAAATCGGGAAACAATTCACTGATGACAATGACAAAAATGCCTCCTTCACGTACTGTACTTTACATATGGGTCTTTTTACGAATAATAGAATTAACGTTGGTTCTCGCCTTTCACAGAAATGAATATATGCATAGGCTAAATAATTAAGTTGCTCGAAATGAACTTGCATATTTCTCAGATAATACAGTCGCCAGTCCAGCTGGACGAACTTTACTGCAAAATCAATTCATTACACCAGAGGCGTACGTACCTGTACAATTCGGTTAGATAATTCTCTATGTGCACTCTGTTGTAAATATTTCCTGCGATTATTGACCTTAGCCTGTCCGCCCCGATAGCTGAATGGTCAGCGTGACGGAGTGTCAATCCTCTGGGGCCGGGTTCGATTCCCGGCTGGGTCGGGGAATTTTCTCCGCCCAGGGACTGGGTGTTGTGCTGTTCTCATCATCATCCTATCATCCTCATCGACTGCAGTTCGCCGAAGTGGCGTCAAATTGAAAGACCGGCACCCGGCGAACGGTCTGTCAGACGGGGGGCCCTAGCCATACGATTAAATAAATAAAAATTGACATTAGCATGTCTAGACCGGTCTGCTGAACATTTCTGACAGACCATTCTTAATACGATAAAACGTACTGCCATTACGGTAACAATTGAAAGATCTCGAACACAGCAATATACAGGGGGTTTCAAAAAGGACTTTACAATTTGAAAATTCATATAAATTAATTCATAGTGCCTACAGAGGTGACTGTAGCGTCAATTTGTAGTGAAATACTTCTAGTTTAGTCTCGCGTAGTGCGCCTGTGTCCGAATCGCACAGTAAGGAGCGCTAGCGGCAGTTGCGTTCAAGATGGCTGCCTTCAGTGGACCCGAGCGTGATAGTAGTGTGTTTTGGTTTGAAGAATCGAAGTCAGCGACAACAGTTCAGAGTAATTTCCGTACCAAGTACGCTAAAGATCCTCCTATTACGCCTACAATTCAAGAGTGGCATAAATGTTTTGTACAAACGGGGTGCTTGGTAAGATATGGGAAATCATCAGGTCGTGCAAGCACATCTGGCGACATCGTTGAGCGAGTGAGACAATGTTTTGTCGACAGCCCTACGAAGTCCACCCGGAGTGGACCTCGAGAACTGCAGATCCCACATACGACTGCTTGGCGTGTGTTGAGAAACCGTTTGCATTTGAAACCGTACAGACTGACGATCGTACAAGCAATAAAAGACAGTACTAGAATAGCTCGCAAGAACTTCCGTGCAGATATGTTAAATCGATTACATGAGGATGAACATTTCTTGGAGAAAGTCATATTTTCTGACGAGTCGACTTTTCACTTAAGTGGCACATAACTGCAGGATTTGGGGCAGTGAAAATCCGCATCAAACATTGCAACATTCTCTTGATAGCCCTAAACTAAAGGTTTTTTGTGCATTGAACAAGTAAAAGTGTACGGCGGCTTTTCTTTGCCGTGAGAGAACGATCAACGGGATAGTGTACATGGATATGTTACAACAATTTTTGGTACCACAGATCGATGAGGATGGCCAAGAACGAAATGTTTACTTCATGCAAGATGGTGCACCACCCTACTGCCTGGCTGACGTCCGGGACTTTCTCAGTGACCGCTTTCCAGGTCAATGAATTGGCCGTGATGCGCCAATTCCATGGCCTCCACGTTCCCGAGACCTGACACAACTTTATTTTTTATAGGGATTCATCAAGGATATCGTGTTCGTACCTCCTGTGCCGGCTTCTCTACCTCAACTTAGAGCAAGAATTTACGCCACCACAGAGCAAGTTACACCAGCAATGCTACAGCGAATTCGGGAAGAAACTGGCTTCCGGTGGGGTGTGTGCTGCATAACCAACGGAAGCCACATACAACATTTTTAGTTTAAGCTAAAAAGCTTGACGTGTTTCCCGACAAAAATACCAAACCCAGCTCTGTACCTTCTTTCAATTAATTTATAGGGATTTTTAAAGTTGTAAAGTCCTTTTTGAAACATCCATTTATAACTGTCACAGCAGACTAAGACGTGACTGGATAACCACCGAGACGCTTTTGTGTAACTACAGGTCATGTTTGCGGTGTGCCGCTTCAAAGGCAGACCGTCGTCCTGGTGAACAGAAAGCTGACACGTGCATACACCCGGGCGCCGCACTGCCGGCTTAACGCCGTGCCACGTGACACCACGGAAGGCAGCAGGGAGCCTAATCCGCGGCCCGGCGCCTGCAGTCTGCCCCGCGAGGCGAGGCGGCCAGTCCGACACAGAGCGCCCCTGCCGCACAGCACACCACCAAGTACGCGCTCTTCCCACCTGCCAGGGGACTGCCGCGGACATCGAGCGTTGCCGGCAGTCTCACAAGGGGAGGCCACGACGTTTGGAACGCGGATTTACTGCAAACTTCGTACACTCGTAGTACTCCACGAGGACAGCAAAACGTGTAAGCAGTAGCGCGTACTTCTCAAGCGTTACTGAGAAAATCGCAAGATGATTTCGGTCGTCAAATATACCGGGTGATCAAAAAGTCAGTATAAATTTGAAAACTGAATAAATCACGGAATAATGTAGATAGAGAGGAACGAATTGACACACATTCCTGGAATGACACGGGGGTTTTATTAGAAACAAAAAAATATACAAGTTCAAAAAATGTCCCACAGATGGCGCTTCATCTGATCAGAATAGCAACAATTATCATAACAAAGTAAGACAAAGCAAAGACAATGTTCTTTACAGGAGATGCTGAATATGTCCACCATCATTCCTCAACAATAGCTGTAGTCGACGAATAATGTTGTGAACGGTACTGTAAAGCATGTCCGGAGTTATGGTGAGGCATTGGCGTCGAATGTTGTCTTTCAGCATCCCTACAGATGTCGGTCGATCACGATACACTTGCGACTTCAGGAAACCCCAAAGCCAATAATCGCGCGGACTGAGGTCTGGGACCTGGGAGGCCAAGCATGGCGAAAGTGGCGGCTGAGCACACGATCATCACCAAACGACGCGCGCGAGAGATCTTTCACGCGTCTAGCAATATGGGGTGGTTCTAATAAAACCCCATGTCATTCCAAGCATGTGTGACAATTTTTACCTCCCTATCAACGTTATTCCGTGGTTTATTAAATTTTCAAATTTACACTGAATTTTTAATCACCCCCGTATATATGGTTAGCGTTCAAACCCCGTAATCGCTGGATCGAGTCCCGTTCGTCATTTTCTTTACTATTTATATTACAATTGATATAATGGGAAAAATACGTGTAAACGGATGAAGTTTTATTAAATTTACAATGTTATTTGACAGTCTACAAATCCTTATTATCACACATAATATAATATTCGTAACTAACGACTAGTAAACGAATAAACTCATAAAGTGATACTGAAAATGTATGCTTGTCCGTTCCTTCAAAATTGTTCGTATTTAATCGAAAGAGAACGAGAAACTGCTTCTGATGAAGACGGTATTACTATGCACTCGATACTGCATGACCAGGTATCAGAGCCGATATTTAAGGAAACGCTGCTTTCTGCATGGTTTGCTTCCAAATTATCGGCTGTAAGAGAGGTTTTTGAAAATGTTAACGAGGTTTGTTTTTCCACGGAAAACCTCAAAAGACCTTGCGTATGCGGAAACATAGCATTTAATCAATGCAGCTGGTGCCGTTTATGTTTTCCATATTTTCACGAAAAATACCATCGTGTAACTTGTACTCGTAATGTCGAAAGCGAAGATTAATTGTACATCTTTCGAAAGCCATCTGTCCCGGTCGAAACTTGCAGGTAACAAGTAGTTCCGGGCTCCTTCCAGGTATAAGGGGTTTCTCAAATCACCGACAAGTATACATTTTTAGTATCACTTAATGCGTTTATTCGTTTACTAGTCTATAGTTAAGAATATTATATCATTCGTGATAATAAAAATTTGTAGACTGCCAAATAACATTCTAAATTTAATAAAAGTCCATCCAGTTACACGCATTTTTCCCATTATATCAATTGTAATATGAATAGTAAAGAAAATGACTGTGTTAGATACAAAAAAAACTGACGAACTGAACTCGAACCAGCGATCAAGCGATTACAAGGCTTTGAACGCTAACCACTCGGCTTCCGCCGCCTCATGATAAAATTGCCCACGCACACCCATATATATATGACGACAGAAATTATCTTGCGATTTTTTCAGTAACGCTTGTGAATTACGCGCTACTGCTTATACGTTTTGTTGTCCTCGTGGAGTACTACGAGTGTAAAGTTTACAGTAAATCCGCGTTCCAAACGTCGTGGCCTCCCTTTGTCAGCTGCACGTCGCACCTCTTCACTGTTTTTTCCTCGCTCACTGTTCAGCCTCTCCCATTGTGCGGCGTCTGTCTTTGCACTTACACCTTCTAACAGCAGTCGCAAACATAGCAGGGCTCCGCGTCCGCCTCAGTCCAGCGCACTATGCGAACAAGACCGCGGCAGACCTACAAGGTACTGACGAGATGAGTGAAATCAATTTCCCGAATGGGACGCACACGAGAGCGCTGCCGACACGCTCACCTAACTCGCGTGGCGGTCGCTGCAAGAGGCACTGCGCAGCACGGCGAGCTTCGCTGTTGAAGTTCGGACAGCACACATTCAGAGAGGTGTCGATCAACATACTACGTCTCGCGAAATGACGGAGACGGCAAAAAAGAGAAGACTTCCCAACCTTACAGATACTCATTCTCCCACGAACCTTTACCGAATAGGAGAGGGAATGCGGAAAACAGTGGTGGTAACAGCGGCACCGTCCGCCACACGCTGTCAGGGGCTTGTGGAACGTACAGTAATGGAAATAAGTGTTCATACACTAGAGCGTGGATAAGTAAACTGCCTTTATTGACAATACGAAACCAAAACCACTAATTGGACATGAACTATACACATTGGCCAGTCGCCAATGCGGCTATGCTGGTATATAGAACGAGAATGAACGAACAAGCCTTTACAAAACAAAATACAAAAACGTCTGCCAAATTCTCTAGTGCGCTGGGAATTAAGTATCCATACACCAACAGAAAATGACACTTCTAACAAAGCCAGAACATGGTTTAATACTTCGTCGTATGCATACCCTTCCGATGTATTACTTCTCGCAACCTCCGGTGCATGGAATGGACCAATTTTCTTGAAGTTTGCGACGTGATACCTTCCCATTCTCGAAGGAGTGCCTCTTTCAAAGAGGCCTTACTACGGATGTCATGTTTTCTCACTCTTTTTTCCAGCTCACTCCACAAGTGTTCGATCGGATTCAGGTCCGGACTCTGAGCTGGTGTTTTAAGACTGTGTGGAGTGTTGTAGAGCAACCACAGCTGGACAATTTGCGCCGTATGTTGGGGATCATTGTAGTGTTGGAAGTAATAATTTCTAGGAAGACCCAAGGCGTTAACACTCTGTTGTAAGTTCTGTTTGAGAATGTTCATATACACAAATCTGTCCATGCTACCTTCCACAAACACTAATTTTCCGACACCGGAGGCTGACATACAGTCCCATACCATCACTCCACCACCTCCGTGCTTCACCGCGGGTTGAATGTTGTTTCGGTCGAGGTCTGTATTCGGTCTTCTACAGACCAAGATACTACCATCATTGTGCACGATATTAAATTTGCTTTCACCACTAAACGATACAGTATCCCGGAAGTCTGCTGTCTTGGATACATGCTGTTTCGCGAATTCCATCCGCCACTTCCTGTTATTTTTGCTGATGTAGGGCTTTCGTCTCGGGACCCTGGCTCTGTAGCCCAAACGACTGAGAATGGTACGAACTGCCCTTGGAGTGATGTCCATTCGGAAGTGGTTAGATGCATATGCGGATAGTGCCGACGCTGTCGTTTTCGGGTTTTTCTTGATGATTCTTAGTAGCATTCTGGTCTCTCTTGTTGTAAGCTTCTGAGGACGACCGTGTCGTTCACTGTTTATTACTACATGTCTGTCCTTATATCGCTTAATGATAGATTGTACAGTCGCTCGGCTTCGTCCTATGATGTTCGCAATTTCGGCATACGACTTGTGTTGAAGATATTGCGCAACATTGATGTTTCGTTCCTGAATGGTCGTTTCCTTCCCCTTGCGGCCCATTCAGCTGCTCCACGGTACCCACGCCCGACGTGCTGTTGCTTCACGGTCTCCACACGACTACACAAGTGTGGCATGCACTCCGGGGTTGCGTCAGCCATTTGGTTGGTTGGTTGGTTGAAAGTAGTTCGCTGTATGAATACATTTTGCCCTGTCATAGACCGTGCGAAGTGTAACACATTTTCTTTTCCCAGAATATATTCATGGCATACGCGAAGCTTTATTATCAAGAACATGGTTATCTGACGCTACGTCTTCGTACTTATTCGTATCGGCGCTGTGGGTGATTTATTATCCCAACGCACCATCGTAGTTTGTCACCACCTACTGTATGAATACTTATTTCCATGACTGTAGATGTAGACCTATCAGTTTCTGTTATCGGACTTTCCCCTTTCAATGTGCACGGAAGAACGGAAACACCGCGACAAATAGTTCAAATGGCTCTGAGCACTATGGGACTCAACTGCTCTGGTCATCAGTCCCCTAGAACTTAGACCTATTTAAACCTAACTAACCTAAGGACATCACACACATCAATGCCCGAGGCAGGATTCGAACCTGCGACGGTAGCAGTCGCGCGGTTCCGGACTGACCGCCTAGAACCGTGAGACCACCGCGGCCGGCACACCGCGACAAATGCTGCTCGAGCGTCAATGCGGATGATAGCCAGGTGTGCAGTGCAGGTTGCGCTGTTGTGTGTCTGATCACGAACGCCAGCTTTGCGGTGTCCTCAATACACTGCAAGTGTCAGTCGTCGTCAGAACAGTATTCTGTGTAGTTGTGCCTGCATTATGTCGCACCTACGTAACTTCGAACGTGGGCAACTTATTCGTGCTCGTATGGTGCGTGCTGCCGTATCCGACGTAGCTCAACTATTCGATGTTTCCAGGGGGACCGCATCGAAGATTTATACCGCGTACAGGAAAAGCACCACCCGCTAAGTCACTACGTGGACGTGTGTGTGTGTGTGTGTGTGTGTGTGTGTGTGTGTGCGTAATTAACAGCGAGACAGTTGCAAAAGTCAAAACACTACGAAGGTAACTCCATAAGCAGGAAGCTGCAGCGCGAACCGGAGTTCCAAAACCACTCACCATCGATGGAAATGGCCGCCAACAGGAAAACGTGGTGCCACACAACCCATAAATCCTGGACTACGGACCAATGGAAGAAAGTCATGTGGTCGGATGATATCGTTTCATACCGTTCCAACTTCTGGGCGAATTTACTTCCCAAGAGGGAAACTTGACGGAGGTTCGGTGATGTATTGAGCGACGACATGCCGGTATTCCGTGTGCTCTGCAAGGTCGCCTTACTGCCAAGGATTGGGTTGCTATTTTGGCTGATCAGGTTCGTTCCACGGCACAACGTTTTTCCCAATGGCGACTCTGTTTTCCAAGATGACAGGGCCCCTGTTGATACAGCTTGCATCGGCCAGAACTGCTTTTCTGAGGACAATAAACTGTTGCCAAATGTCCCATAGCCAGATCTCAATATTACTGAGCGTTTGTGGCCTACTTTGGGGAGGAGGGTGCGTGATCGCTGTCTGCCTCCGTCATCGTCATCTGAACTTGGTAGTATTTGACAGACAGGATGGTATACATTGGTTTGAAATGCACACAGGACCGGTATTTACCTACTCTAAGACGAATAGAAGCTGTTTAGAATGGCAACGGCTTTCCTGTACACTATCAGTCATGATAATGTGTTGTGTTTTTCATGTTTCCGTATTTTTGTCCAATCTCTGTGTAGTTGTCTTGGTACGAGCTGACATGTCCGTAATGTTCTGACAACCAACAAAACCACGCTCAGTTAGGAATAAATTGTCGACATGTGTTGAGGCATTCTGCTGAGGGCCTTATCAGATGAATGATACATCCGCAGCACCGTGATGTACCGAATATGCTCAGCACCGAAACAAAAAGTGCGAATGATCGTCGCAAATTACGCCGCTTTCATTAAAAATTTGTCAAAAATAACTATCAGGTACAACCAACATGTTTTCGTTCTTATTGATGGAAGGGCATGTAACGTAACAATGTGAATGTTAGTTTGCACTCCTAAATGGCTGTATTGTTTGCAACAATATATCAGTCAAGAAACAACCACGTTTTCGAATAAACAGGGATCAAGATAAAACACAGCGAAATATTGGGCATGCAACTCTACCGCGCAGAACGTTTCTGTTTCATTTGTTATACACTATGTTATCAAAAGTATCCGGACACCTGGCTGAAAATGACTTGCAAGTTCGTGGAGCCCTCCATCGGTAATGCTGGAATTCAATATGGTGTAGGCCACCCTTAGCCTCGATGACAGCTTCCACTCTCGCACGCATACGTTCATTTAGGTGCTGGAACGTTTCTTGGGGACTGGCAGCCCATTCTTCACGGAGTTCTGCACTGAGGAGAGGTATGGATGCCGGTCGGTGAGACCTGGCACAAAGTCGGCGTTCCAAAACATCCGAAAGGTGTCCTATAAGATCCAGGTCAGGACTCTGTGCAGGCCAATCCATTACAGGGATATTATTGTCGTGTAACCACTTCGCCACAGGTCGTAGATTATGAACAGGTGCTCGATCATGTTGAAACATCCAATCACCATCCCCGAATTGCTCTTCAACAGTGGGAAGAAAGAAGGCGCTTAAAACATCAACGCAGGCCTCTGCTGTGGTAGTGCCACGCAAAACAACAAGTGGTGCAAGCCCTCTCCATGAAAAACACGACCACACCATAACACTACCGCCTCCGAATTTTACTGCTGACACTACACACGCTGGCAGATGACGTTCACCGGGCATTCTCCATACCCACACTCCACCATCAGGATAGCCACATTGTGTACACTGATTCGTCACTCCACACAACGTTTCTCCACTGTTCAATCGTCCCATGTTTACGTTCCTTACACCAAGCGAGGCGTCGTTTGGCATTTACCGGCGTGATGTGTGGCTTACGAGCAGCCGCTCGACCATGAAATCTAAATTTTCTCAACTCCCGCCTAACTCTCATAGTACTTGCAGTGGATCTTGATGAAGTTTAGAATTCCTGTGTGATGGTCTGGATTGATATCTGCGTATTACACATTACGACCCTCTTCAACTGTTGGCGGTCTCTGTCAGTCACCAGACAAAGTCGGCCTGTACGCTTTGGGGCTGTACGTGTCCCTTCACGTTTCCACACCACTACCACATCGGAAACAGTGGACCTAGGGGTTTTCAGGAGTGTGGAAATCTCGCGTACAGAGGTATGACACACGTGACGCCCAATCACCTGACCACGTCTGAAGTCCGTGAGTTCCGCGAAGCGCCCCATTCTGCTCTCTCACGATCTCTAATGACTACTGAGGTTGCCGACATGCAGTACCTGGCAGTAGGTGGCAGCACAATTCACCTAATATGAAAAACTTATGTTTCTGCGGGTGTCCGGATACTTTTGATCACTATGTGTAAATGCCGACGAACTCCGCGGGTATCAACTATGAAATGAAGTACCTTATCGGCTACAAATTTCGTTTTGTACGATAAGTTATTCTGTCACAATAATATCAAGCTAACGGTCACTGCAGCGAAAACAACTGATGGCCAGCCCAGTGCCAGGGGCATGCCCGCTGGGGTTAGCTCGGTGGGCCCGGCCAACATACTAGATTATAGTAGCGCTGGCACACCTGTAACGCTGCAGGTAGATTTAAGTCTTAGATTAAGTAGTTTTTCAGAACCCCATAGCGGTCAAGTATAGTATTAATAATAATAGCAAAATCACCTGTAGTGTAGTGTAATGTAGTGTAGCGTAGTATAGTCAGTGTATAATAGCTGCAATACCTGTATCACTATTAGGACCCACTAATGTAGTTAGGTAGTGGGTTATCGTGTATAATAATAATAAATGAATAACGGCCACTTTCAGATAAGTGAATCAACTGCGTCTACGTCTTTAGTTGCATTACTGTGTGATTTCTTTGGCGGTGATTACAGTTATACTTTTATTTCAAAATGGTTCAAATGGCTCTGAACACTATGGGACTTAACATCTGTGGTCATCAGTCCCCTAGAACTTAGAACTACTTAAACCTAAGTAACCTAAGGACATCACACAACACCCAGCCATCACGAGGCAGAGAAAATCCCTGATCCCGCCGGGAATCGAACCCGGGAACCAGGGCGTGGGAAGCGAGAACGCTACCGCACGACCACGAGATGCGGGCTACTTTTATTTATAAATATGTTTAATTAGCCCCCGTTTTTTGCAGTGTTATTTAATTTTCTTAATGCTAGCCGTGTCAAACCATAAGCGTCACAGTCAGACCTATATATATTTGCAGAAAGCGCACTTTCAGCCACTTCTTGTTTAGATTATCATCTGGTTTTCTTTTGCCAGAAGACAATATTCCTATATGCAACGTGTACCATCTCTAGGGAGCAAATATTGTCGACTTAAAAATGTCATTGTTAGTTAGCTGTGTGTGAGCGGTCGCGAGCAACACTTTGAGCGGCATAGCACGATGTGGTGTGGTACTCTCATGAGACAAAAAGCAGTCCCGTATCTTGGCGTGGACAGACCGCTGGGATGGGCTCATCACACTGCTCGTCATCCCGTCGGAGGGATCGAAACGGCCTGAAGACGGACACGTGTATGTCACGTGCAGACCCTGTTGAAACCAACTCACCACAACGTGCCAGTAATGCGGCGACTCCGTACTGCCCCCAGGGCAGGGGTTGGATTCGAATTACAAGCAGTATCGGAACTGGTCAGTCCGTGCACTGCTGTTACTTTGCGAGGCCGTGAGCAGGTGCTACTGAATTGTTGCACGGGCCAATGAATTCCTTCTATTGCGTTCCGCAGCTGCTGTCAACTCTCCTATTTCGGCTAAAACTGATACGCCACCGACGATAGTCTGATAAACGTGTACGAGCTTAGGCTGTGGCAGCTGAAGCCTGCCTCTGCTGTTCTCGGGTTCCCGTGCATTGTTTGACACAACACTCGCGTCCTACGTGAAAGGAAACTCTCTGTATTGTTTCGGTGGGGGATTACATTTCGTATATACTGGTTCTGTTTACTAACGTTATCCGTTACATGTTTGCTTCGTCCTACGTGCAACCAGCTCTATAGCCAACTATTAGTGAATGTGGGCCAGTGGAGAGGTCAAATTAACGATAGAGCGTCTCCCTGCAGTGGAGAAATATTTGGTGGTGAAACACAAGTGTTAGCTGCTGGGATACATTTGAGAGTTTTTTTTGCTCAGAGTTTGGAGCTCTCACATAGTACTCGCAGTATTGTTTGATACACTAGGGGCGAATTGGCAAGTGTCAAAGTCTTGCGAGAGCAGATGTCGGAAGCGTTTACACACAGCAGGATGAAAATACGTCTGAGGGCTGAGAGATCACTCTATGCGAGATTTTTGTATCGTAGTTTTGTCCGTGACGGAAGAGGCTGCGATGGAAGAGCGTCGGGCTGCAGCTGCACTTTTAATACTTTTAGTGGCAAAGAAGAAAGGTAAACGCCCGTGTTCATGTTCGATATGAGAGAGGATTAGGCGGCGGGGTGATTTTGGAGCATGTAGGGTTTGTGACGGAAAGCCAACAACAGTATCGAAATAACAGCGATGGAGAGTGAAGAAATACCCTTTATAATTGGACCCAAAATTGCTACTCTAGACACTGTTATGCGTAAATCCATTTATATTAAAGACAGTCTGGTTGTGACGCAAATATTCCCAGCATTAACTTTGTTTATTCTCTTTAATATTTGGGTAAGTATCAATTACGATGAAATAACATTATACCAATTTCATCTTTATACCCATAGATGTTCAAAAGCCGAATAGGGAGGACATGTGGTGAGTACATTTATTTGAAATTTTATCTTGCATTGACTTACGGTATCACTCGTAAATTCCTCGAGGTCTGCTCTTCAACACCCAATACAATACTACAATCAATAAATACCATATCTTATCATATTATAGATATAGATTCATTATATGAAGTTAAATGTCAATTTTCCAAGTTCCTAAACGGTTGCTTGTAGACGTAACTCCACTTGTTTCTCAATGTTAATCAATCAATGTTATACAACTAATGTGTCCGATTCCTTGAATTGTGGATAGTCTGGTAAATTTCTTCCGTAGAGGCGTCAGAAACCACAGCCGTTTCAACCAACAAACTTTGCTTTTTGTCTCAGTTCTTGTAGTCGAGTAGCTGTACATTTTACAACGCTGGCCTTTCCTCGTGCTCAACTACGTCCTAAATCTTAACGTGGGATACGAATCTCTGCAGTGGAAATTATTATATATTCGTTTGTTAATTCTATATAACATGCCCGTAATGTTTCTATATGTTATTTGCTGCGCAGCATTGTTTAAGCCTAGAAATTCCGAAGTAGGCTAAATGCTCGTGCTGTTCATTTAGGAAGTAAAACGGGCGATTTCTTCGCTCACAAACACGCCACAACCACATATTATGGTTGAATACACGCAGTTTCGTGTGTGTGTGTGTGTGTGTGTGTGTGTGTGTGTGTGTGTGTGTGTGTACGGCAAAACGTATTAGCAAGACGTGTTTAGTGTACAAACTGCGAAATACGGTTCAACTCGGGGACTCAGAGAGCTACGGCGAGCAACTCTCGAGAGATGGTGGTTGCCGCCTAAACTTGAGGTCTAAACTCGCAGGGGTTGACCGTCTGACAGTGAGATACTTTCCCACCCTCGGACGCTGCCGGCGAGCCGATTCTCGGCGCTGTTCACACGACAAGTGCTGCTCGCAAAAGCTCTCGGGGAATGAAATGCTCTTACGTGTGTACCTAGCTTAAAGACTGGTCCACCAAGGCCAACTTCCGTACAGTGTGACGTATTAGTTTTAAATAAGTTTCATTCGGTTACGTGGACAGTACGTATGGCATAATTTGCAGGGAATTTTTAGAATTGCAAATTCAATTACAATTAATCCCTGAAGAGCCAGTACGTCGGATTCTGACGCACACAATGGAAATACTGTTTAGTGCATGTTTTTGGCGAATTATTACTTTCATTGTGACTATCCCCCCCCCCCCCCCCCCATAGCTGAGTGGTCAGTGTGACGGACTGCCGTCCTACGGACCCGGGTTCGATTCCTGGCTGGGTCGGGGATTTTCTCCGCTCAGGGACGAGATGCTGTGCGGTCTTCATCATCATTTCATCTCCATCCGGCGCGCAGGTCGTCCAATGTGGCGTCGAATGTAATAAGACCTGCACCAAGGCGGCCGGACCTGTCCCGCAAGGGGCCTCCTGGCCAATGACGCCAAACGCTCATTTCCATTTCCATGATGACTATGTTCGCGAGTAAAATGATTGCAAATCTCAAAATACAGAACTTCACAACAAATGTAAAATATCAAAAAACTTAAGTTTTATTTATTTATTGAACAAGATTCTAAGCGCCCAAACACGACGTGAGAAGATCGGTTTGCATCTAAAGCACTTCGTAGTTATTACGTTCCTAAAAGGCATCAGTAGGTGGATAAAACTTTTATTGGCGGTGCACCTGGAACGAGAAATGTAAAACAACAGAAAAGCAACAATTACAACGGTTCACGCTTTTAAGAGGTCGCCTGGTAAAAGTTTCTAAGACGCCGCCGGCCGAACTATAACTGCGTCCAGAGTATAACTTCTTTACAATGTTGGTAATGTGAGAAAAGAACAGAACACGCTGTACATGTTGTGATGCACAAAACCTCAATAAAAGTAAGTGATAGTGAAAATGAGTGGTAATTTGCTTGCTGTGAGAAAGTAGCTAAATTATCTACACGCTGAAACAGAAACAAACAAGAAAAAATTAAGGTTAAAGCAAGTACAGTATGCAATTTCATTTCTCTGACAGTAACAACAACAACAACAATAATAACAATAAGAATAATGATATGCAGTGACTTGTGCCCAGCAAAGTCTACAACGCATATGTAAATAGAGACGGACAAGAAGCTTTTATTAACATTACTTTTCCTTAAAGATTCTGTTAATGACTGAATGGAAGGTCTTACGTAGAGAATGATCTACTTAGACTGCCGTTCTGTTTACAGAAATACGTTACAAAATCTGCAACAATTGCAGAATTTTAGCATACTGAAAATGTCACACGTTGCAGTTCGTTGAAGAGTCATACAGTGAGACAGTCTCCAATACTTGTTCGACCGATTGTTGAGTATTGTTCATCACTCTAGCTAGCACACTTACCAATTACTGTTAGCTGAAAAATAGGGATGATCCAAGGAAGAGCTGGAGGTTGGTTTGTTTGTTTGTTTGGTTGGTTGGTTGATTTTGGGGGAGGAGCAAACAGCAAGGTCATTCGTCCCATCAGGTTAGCGAAGGATAGGAAAAGAAGTCGGTCGTGCCCTTTCAAAGGAACCATCCCGGCATTTGCTTGAAGTGATTCAGGGAAATCACGGAGAACTTAACATCAGGATGGGCGGACGCGAGTTTGAAACCTCGTCCTCCCGAATGCGGAAGTTTCGTCACAGGATCGTTTAGTCGTCGGCGCGAGTACGATACGGGGGTGCTCTACAACCTCCACTGGCAGTCTCCACAAGATGGCGTACTGTATGACGAAGAGGGCTGCTGTTGACATTCCGAGAGCGTATGACCATAGAAGAATCGCGTAACGTAACATTTCCCCCACGCGTCTCGCGAAATGATCACGAGCAGAAAATCAGACAAACCAGAGTTCATAGTGAAGCATCATTCGCAGATGGGAACAGAGAACGGGGGAAATCACAGCGTACGCTCCGCCACAAACCGTAAGGTACTTTGGGGAGTACTGATGCAGATGTGAGGTTGCGTTGCCAAGTACCAGTAATACGAAAGGTCAGAGAGGTGACCGGGATGCTCTAGCGGACACGAACGCACTGCAGGTGTTGGGCTGGCGGTGGGCCCACGGGACAGAAGGGCCGCGGCGCGTACGTCACGTCAAAGCGGTGAGGGGGGAGGGGAAGGGACCAAAACGCTTGGTCATCGGTTGCTTGTTCCTATAAAAAAAAAAAAATGCACAAGGGAAAGAATAAAACAATCGAAACTTACAGCACAAAACCGGGAGACAGGAAAAACCACAAGAACGCCAAAAGGGCAACAAACACTGAAATGGACAAAACAGGACAAGAAAACTACAGAGAGACACGAAAAACAGGTAGGAGGGGTTAAAACAAGAGATTAAATGACCGTGACTGACTGATCACGAGCATAAAAAGGAATACCCAGCCACTCTGCAGAACATTAAAACCTCCAGCCTAAAAGAACTAAGTCATTGCCTGGATTTCCGACGTGTCCTGGGATCCAGATAAACACCACTGGACGACTGGACTGTTCCAGGGCAAAGTCGGAATCCTTGCAGGCTGCTCGAGCAGTCACTACAGATAAGAAACGATTCGCCAGAGCACGAATGGATGTGCTCAAGGGCACAAGATACGGCCACCAGCTCTGCGGTGAGAACACTGCAGCCATCTGGAAAGGAGTGCTGTGCAATATGTCCTCTGTGAGCATCTGCAAAGACAGCGCGACAATCAGCCATCGGGCCGTCGGTGTAAACTACTTCAGAGCCCCGGAACGCGTCAAGAATCGAGAGGAAGTGACAGCGGAGAGCCTCTGGAGGAACTGAGTTCTTAGGACCATGCAAAATGTCCAGACGAAGCTGCGACCTAGGTAAACACCATGGAGGTGTATGCCAATGGACCCAGAGGGCAGGTGGTAAATGAAAGCACTCTAGTTCACACCGAAGGCATCGGGCGAGAACAGCGATAGTAAGCCCTGACCTGGGCAGCCGATGTGGGAGATGAAACGCCGTGGCTGGGAAAAGGAGACAGTAATTTGGATGCGCAGAAGAGATACGAATTTGTGCGATTTACCTGGCGAGCAATTACGTCGCACACCCAAGCCTCCACCAGTACGCTTGCCTCCCATAGTCAAGCAGGGATTCAACTAGGGTTCTATAGAGCCGCAGCAGTGTAGAGCGATCTGCACCCCAGTTGGTGTTGCTCAGGCAGCAGAGGGCATTAAGATGCGGCCAGCACTTCTGGTTAATCTGGCGCAGGTGAGGAAGCCACGTCAATCGGGCGTGAAAAACCAGACCTAGCAATCAATATGTCTCCACTACAGTGAGTGGATCGTCATTAGTGTTCCGGGTAAATGGTTCGACGCGGACAGAAGTGCATGACGCACGACTTCGCGGCTGAAAACTGGAAGCCGCGGGCTAGAGCCCATGACTGCGACGCGTGGCTGGCTCCCTGGAGGCGCCACTCAGCAACACCAGAACTGGAGGAGCAGCAGGAGAGGCAAAAGTCGTCTGCATACAGAGAGGGCGAGGCAGGCGGCCTCACAGCTGCTGCGAGACCATTAATGGCCACTAAAAATAGAGAGACACTCAATACAGAGCAGCCATCTCTGGCGGGGAGCGAGTAACTATTTCAGACGAGTTTAATAATTATTGACAGCATTTTTGAAGGACATCAGCTTTACGCCGGTAAATGTTATAGGTTTTTTATTACACTATTGCAATTTCGGCCTTAGGCCATTATCAAGTGCTGATGGTTCAAATGGCTCTGAGCACTATGGGACTTAACTGCTGAGGTCATCAGTCCCCTAGAACTTAGAACTACTTAAACCTAACTGAACTAAGGACAACAAACACATCCATGCCTGAGGCAGGATTCGAACCTGCGACCGTAGCAGTCGCGCGATTCCGGACTGTAGCGCCTAGAACCGCTCGGCCACTCCGGCCGGCTCAGGGGCTGATATTATGGCTTTAAGCCATGTCAGTGTAATGTAAGCTTAAAGCCATAATATCAGGACGAAATTGCAATAGTGTAACAAAAAACCTGTAACAGTCACTGGCGTAAAGATGATGTCGTCCAAAAAGTTTTGTATGACTGCGAATCCCAGCTACAACAAGTATATTCTTGACTGCGTGTTTAAACGCTTGCACGTTCTTGACAGCAGACGACAAAATTAAGACCTTCAATGGGTACATTTTCAATTACATACTGATCCTCTCGTGGACCCTGCACGGAGACAAGCGTTCGCGAAGTATGGCGGACAGGCCGACTTGTGTGACGTCACAAGTTGGCTGCAGGACCCGTGTAGCTCGTCGGCCCCGTTGGCGGTGCCCGTCTGCCTGTCTTCCGTCTGCGAGAAGGTTCTCCTACACTACGATCTCAATCAGAAAATAAAACTTGGTACGTTTCACAGAGGCCGCAGCGTTGGTACTTGTTGCAGCCACGTCGATTACATCTCTAGAGTAAAGTTGCGAAACGACACGGAATGGAACGAGCACATAACTGCAGTTGTAGCAGGGGGAATGGCAGACTCTGGTTTATTACGAGAGTCCTGGGAAAGTGTAGCGCATCCGTAAGAAAGACCGTGTACAAAGCAATACACAGGCGTTCTGCCAGATTTGTTAGTGGCCGGCTAGACCACAGTGACAGAGTTACCGAAGTGTTCCGAAAGATTAGGTGCAATTTTAGAGAACGAGCATTTCTGTTATAATGGGGAACGTTTCCATACCTCCAACGTCCACCACGCGTAAGGACAAAACGACAGAGTTTAGAACTCGTACAGAAGCACTATCAAGTGTGTTTCGGAGTACGGGTGGGACTCGGCCGTCCACATTCAGAGAAGAAGCCACGAGCCCCACCGCAGAGGCGCCGCTGATACACCAGAAGGCGGCCGGCGGCCGGAGACTGCCGCCTCCCGGGCGGAGGTTAATAAAACCCTCAAGGTCGGGGGCGAGAGAGGCGCGCCAACACGTGCGCCGCCTAGGCGACAATGTCGGCGCCACGGAGGACAGGAGAGGGAGCCACCCACACAGTCGCACCACCTTGCTCGTCTCTTTCTCACTACTGTACGGGGGCGAGTCACATTGAAACCGTAAAAAAAAAATGATATTGCGCGCGCCGCTATCCTGTGATCTTGTTCAGAGCGCGCACTGTAATCGATTATAGTTGCGCCTCGCAATATGAGCAGAGTGGTCTGGGGCGGAGGCGACTGGTGGTGATTAATTGGAGTCGGCGTACTTGTTCTTCCTGCCTGTCTGATGTGGAGGTCCGATGGGGTCGTGTGATACTCTGGCCAGGAGACAATTAGTTGTTGGATTTTGGAGTCGCCTGCCAGGTTAGGGTGTGGGCTCGGTTGGCTCGTCAGATTTTCCCCTGGAAGCTCCAGCAACGGCTTCTGAACTTCATTCTGATGTGGGACGGCCTTGTTGGAACTTTTTGCTGTGTGTGTGTGTGTGTGTGTGTGTGTGTGTGTGTGTGTGTGTGTGTGTGTCTCGTTACGATATTTGTTGGTACTAATTTATTTGCTCAACTGGGGTCCTGCCCGGAGTTGCGTTCATGTATGGTATATTTGGCATTCCATGTGTTAGGTAAAGCCTGCCTAAGAAGGGCGGTTTTGTACAGTATATACATAGTGAATTACTGCTGCTTGGTATATGTGGTCTTCTGGGACCTGAACAACACGATCTCGTCAATTTGATTGTGTAACAGCATTTAGTGGTATGTTCTGTATTTTTCTCACTGTCTTATTGTTAACTTGGTGGAATAGTCGCGTTTGGTGTCGTTAAGCCACTTCTAAGACTGTGGTTTGACTATTCATGTGCGCTTGGCTTTTATTGTTTCGTTTAAGAAGCGAGAATTGTTTACTGACATTTGTGTGTGTTGGCTTCCGGCACTTATTAAGAGCGCCCGAGTTAACGGTGCCGTGGTTATCATGTGCTGTCGGGATGTTATATTGTTGTTTGATTTTTGAATTTTATCTTGTGTTGATGTTATCTGTCGTGTGTTACAGAACATAACCAAGGTGCGTAAGTCATGGGCAGTTGTGGGAGGCATGTCGGGAAGCTCTCAGCGGTTTATTTCGGGCACCGTTTCTAGTGGGAAGGCTCCGAAGTGTTGAGAGCTCGCTCGTCTGTGATTGCTTTGGGAGTTGCCCTCGCTCTTTGGTTGTATCAAATTATTATTTTGTTATGATATTTATTGGTTGTTATCATTTTATGGTCCCAAGCGCCATTATCTTTCTCAAAGTTTCTTTATATAAATCATTAATTTAATGCCAAGTTAACTTATTGTTGGATTTTGTCTTTTGGGTAACTCTAAAAGCACTATTGTAAAAGGTTCTTTAATTTTATGGTGGCAAGCCGCCGTTATTGTTTTTAAAGCTCACTCTTTTAACCATTTGTTAAGTTCTGTAAGTTATATAAATTCGTTGTTATTAAAAGAGTTTAGTATTGGCAATTTAATAAATTGTGTACAGAGTCTGCTGTTTTGATATTATTGGGTGGAACTCCTTGGATAGTTGTCCTATAAGAACACACATTTCAAAATCCTTGTCAGTGTTATTTACTAGCCGACTAACAGGCTTTGTCCGGTAGGTTATTTAGCCCTGTCTTATGTTCCCTACGAAAAATGATCCTTTTTACAAATCGTTCACTTCATATCCCGACTCTACCCCAGTCCTAACATTCTTGGGAGTATCTTACCGAAACAATTTTTTTTTTTTTTTAGATAGCATATCAAATGTGTGCCAAATCTGACTGAAAATACTCCAGGTGTTTCACGGCTATGCTAACAAGTCACCCCTTTCCCACCCCCGCAAATACAGATGGTTTACTCCTGCAGTAATTTTGTCTCTCAGTAATAATCCACTTGTATGTGGGTGAAGTTTGGTTGAAGCTGCTGAACGCATTTCAGAGTTTTGATGTAGCCTGGAACATCTGGACACACACACACACACACACACACACACACACACACACACACACACACACACACACACACACCTGCTTCAGATTTACTGAAATGAGATGAGTGAATCGGCACAGTCAAAATGACTGACGTTACTGTACCAAAAATTTCACTGACATCCCTTCATGTGACTGCAGCTACGCTGACTCCATCCTGCGTATCTAGTTCTTTCATTTCAGTACATTTAACTACTTTCGAACATATTCATTATGCCGGGGTGAGGCCACGGTCCTACACTGCCACTGCCCCCCCCCCCCCCCTCCCCTCACTGTCTCTATTCCTACTTAGTCCGTGGAAAAAGCCTCTGAAGGTACTATGTGAAATAAGTCGTGGGTGGAAATGTCAGTGGCAATGGAAAGATGAATCCGTAAAGGTTAAGCCAGCAGTTCCCGATAAACAGCAAATTCAAGTTCGAGTCCAAGCCTGCCAAAATAGTCTCGTCATACACTGCGGGAAAAAAACTAGTACACCCTTTTAGAGGTTTCCAATTCACGCAAGATTTATTGTTCCAACAGTCAATGTGGAGTACATGAAATGTTTACATTTACAGATCAGTAACACAAACGGTTCTGAGGTACCAGGTATGCACCCATGCTGAAACGCCGGTATTAGTATGTGTAGCCTCCATGGGCGGCAACACAGTGTCTGACTCTGGCATCCAGTCGGTCGTAGAGATGGCGAATACTGTCTTGGGATACGTCATGCGGTGCCTGCTCGACCTGTTCACGTAGTTGTTGGCTGGCGAGTCACACGAGTCATTTCTCGTCCCAACATATATCACACGTGCTCGATTACAGACAAGTCCGGATGTCGTGCAGGTGAGGAAAGTTGCTGAACGTCTTGCAGAGCACGGTGAGTTTCACGGGTCGTGTGTGGGCGAGCATCGTAGTGTTGGAACAACACATCAATTTCCTCTGGCGAGAATGGCAGAAGAACAGGTCTAACAACGTTCTGCACATTCTGCAGGTACCTCTAGAAACAGCAAAGGTGAACGAGAGTTGCAGCTTACTGCACCCCAGATTATAGGGCCTGGGGTGTGAGTGTCAGACGAATGCACTCTACGAGACAGCGCTCACCAGTTCTACGTTGCACACACAAACGACAATCACTTGCGTGCATACAGAGCCTGCTTTCATCGCTGAAGGCCACGACACGCCAATCCGTCTTCCGAGTGATCCTCTGACGGCACCAATTGACCTGTGCACGTTGATGCTGTGGCGTGATTGGAAGACGGATTAGAAGTATGCGTGCCCTTAGTTCTACTGCTAATAAGGGGTTCACAACCGTTCGTGTAGCCGCATCTGTGCTCTCAAGCCCTCTGGTGTGAGAATGTTCACCTGACCACTGATACCGGGATCGTTATTCGACTGACGCAGCACGTCCAACTTGTGCGTAAATTCTCCGGAAGGATCATCCAACCACTCGGAAGGCCACAGTTTGACGCCTTTAAAACTCGCTCAGTTGGCTGTAGGAAGCAAGAGTGCGCCTCCGTGACATTGTTGCCTGCTTGCTTCACACGTTTGCACCACACTGAGCCTTCTGGTTGTGAAAGTTGTCTATTAAACGGTTGACACAGATGGCGCTCTGGTAGCTATGCTACTACGCTGTGTGTTAGCGGACGACATCGAAACATTTATCAGTGCTTCTACCGTCCCCCAGGTGGCGAGAGGATCGAAACTGACGTCGTCTTTCGAGCCATAATCTGTGCAACCACTTTCCACTTTCTTCTTACTGTCGCCAAGCTACAACCTATAGGTTTTTCATGTACGATTCATTTTACGAAGCATGCCCTTGAATAATACCGACATTTGAACTGAATAACCGAGCCAGTTGTATGGAGAACCGCGGTTTAACACGTAGACTCTGAGCCATGGCGCAGCTCGGCAATTTTCCACAGCAAGAGTTGAAACAAGCGATGAGAGAAAAAACTGAGGATCTGCTGGGCACTGAAAACACGGCCATTGGGTTTGTATCACACAGCCTGGCATAGAAGTGAAGCACCCAGAAGGGGACAAGGAAACGAAGTGAAACTTCACGGTCTGAGAGGGTGCGTAATGTTATTTCGATGGTTACAATATCGAGTCAAATTTAGAAAGAGCTTGCAACTGTGAGCCCATTTTTCAGTCTGACGTTGCACCTCTGCTGGTCTGGATGCACGCAGTGATGCAGTTGGGAAGGGTGCCATTAAGCCGCTGTGTCCTCTCCTGACAAAAGCTGGTCCACGTCTGTTGTAACCGGCCCTCGATGTCCTGGACACTGGCAATGTGATGCTGTTGTCCAAAATGTTGCTGTGCTGGCGTAAGCTGTCGCCAGCACACCAGGCGGCAAACAGGTTGCGACAAGATCGATAGTAGGCGCAAGCAACGCGCTTATCAGGTGAGGGGCCAGAAAGAGACACGCCGCCAACGCCCTCTCGACCGCCAGTATTTAGATCGCCGCCGCGCACCGGAAGGGCCACTCAGTCATCCAGAGTGTCAACGAGTCGAATCATCAGTCGCAGCCCAGTGGGGGTTGCAGTCGCAGTTAGCTCCGCCTCTAGCTCTGGGTCAGTCAGTAGCTAGCGACCAGAGTAGTGTACATAGCAGGACTTGTACTTCACAAGCAGTGAGATTAACGTGGGCTATTATGGAAGAGATTGTACCACAACCCCGGGACTGTCTTAAGTAGCACTCTGTTTACGTTAAAGGACCTAGTTAATACATGCGTTCAGTTTTGTTACAGACAGAGAATACTGGCCAACAAACAACATCCTCTTCTCGCTTCCCATGGTACAAGACTACCGTTGGTTGGTTGGTTGCTTGGTTTAAAAGGGGGGAAGGGACCAAACTAAGAGGTCATCGGTCCTTTGTTCCTAATGGAACAATACCACAAGTGTGAGAATAAAATGGACGAGACATATAAAACAACACGGAAAGAAGGACAAACCCTACACAGAAGTATAAAACCCTCCACTCTCACGGATAAAATGTAAAACTAAAGCTGCTGCTGAGGTATCGTAGCCATACACCGAAGGTAGAGAGCCGGGAAAGTTAAAAGTCTGCCGAAGAGCGGCTAAAAGAGGGGCAGTCCAGCAAGAGGTGGACGACTGTCATTTGGGAGCCACAGCGACACAGAGGTAGGTCCTCGCAACGGAGTAGGTAACCACGCGTTATCCATGTATGGACAAACGGAGCCGGCAGAGGACAACTGATACCCTGCGACAGGACCCCATGGAAGACTTCCACACATTCGCAGTCTCCTTAATGACACGCAGCTTGTTGTGCGTACTGTTATGCCATTCCGTCTCCCAAAGCCTGAAAACCCTGCAGTGTAAGACAGAATGCAGGTCAGCTTCGGAGATGCCCATCTCCAGAAGCGGTTTCCGCGTCGCCTGTTTGGCCTGCCTGTCGGCAAGTTCGTTGTCTGGGATTCTGACGTGGCCTGGGGTCTACACAAACACCACTGAACTATGGGACAGTTCCAGGGCATAGATGGACTCTTGGATGGGTAGCACTGGCCGATAGCTTGTAGGCTGCTCAATGAGTCAGTACACAGGAGAAATGACGCTCCAGGGCAAGAGCGGATGTGCTCAAGAGCACGAGATATGGCCGCCAGCTCTGCAGCCATCTGGCAAGGAGTGCTGTTCAATACGTCCTCCACGAACATACGTAAAGCCTACGCGACCATCAGCTATCGAACCGTCGGTGTAAACCACGTCAGAGCCCTGGAACACGTTAGGAATTGAGAGGAAGTGACAGCGGAGAGCGGCGGGGTTAACGGAGTCCTGAGGGCCATGGAAAAGGTCCAGACGAAGCTGCTGCCGAGACATACACCATGGAGGCGAACGTGAACGGACCGCTATTAGAGGTGGTAAAGTGAAGGGCTCCAGTTCGGAGAGAAGGGACCGCACGCGAACCGCAATCGTTAGCCCTGGCCTGGGCTGCCGATGCGGGAGATGGATCGCCGCGGACGGGAAAAGGAGACGGTAATTCGGATGCTTAGGAGAACTACGAATATGTGTAGCGTATAACTGGCGAGCAGTTGTGCACATCTGATCTGCAATGGAGAGACCCCAGCCTCCACCAGTACGCTGGTCACCAGACTCGCCCTAAAAGGCTCTGTTGCTAGTCAAACCCCGCAGTGGTGCACAGGGTCGAGAAAATGCAACACTGAGAGCGCTGCCGAACCATAAACCACACTCCCATAGTCAGTTCGGGATCGGAAAAGGGCTCTGTAGAGCTGCAGCAGCGTACAGCAATCTGCACCCCAATTAGTGTTGCTCAGCCAACGGAGGGAACTGAAGTGCTGCCAACACTTCCTCTTAAGCTGACGAAGATGAAGAAGCCACGTCAATAGAGCATAGAAAACCAGTTCTAAGAATCGATATCTCTCAACTACAGTGAGTGGATCGTCATGAAGGTAAAGTTCTGGGTCCGGATGAACGGACCGACAGAAGTGCATGACACACGACTTCGCGGCTGAAAACTGGAAGCCGTGGGTTAGAGCCCATGACTGCGCCTTGTGGATGGCTCTTTATAGGCACCGCTCAGCAACACCAGCACTGGAGCAGCAGTGCGAAATGCAGAAGTCGTCTGCATACAGAGGAGGTGAGACGGGGGACCCGAGAGCTGCTGCTAGACTGTCAATGGCCACTAAAAATAGAGAGGCACTCAATACTGAGTCCTGCAGGACTCCATTCTCCTAGATATGGATGGAACTACAGGAGACAACTGGAACACGGAAAACACGGAGCGACAGGAAGTTTTGGATAAATACCGTCAGCGGGAACAGGAGACCACACTCATAGAATATGGCAAGGATATGATGTCGCCGGTCGTGTCGTATGCTTTACCCAAGTCAAAAGAGACGGCAACCAGATGTTGGCGTCTGGAAAAGGCTGTCCGGATGGCAGACTCAAGGGAGGTACAAGCCTACAGTGATAACGAGACGACATAAAAGTTTCCACACACGTTCCATCGGAAACGGATCTGGGGGATCTCACTAGCCTCGAGACTACACTGACATTGGGTAGGCAGTTCAGAGAGATGTGGCACGTGTGGCCTGGCACTGTCCTGTCGAAAAATGGCCTCGCGACACTGTCGCACGGGAGGCAACGCGTGAGGACGCAGGACGTCTGTGACGTGCAGTTGTGCCGTCAAAAGTCAGGACCAGCCGTGACCTGAAGTCGCGACATGACGTCAGGAGCAACAGCGCTGTGCCTCTTCACATCACTGGAAGAACGGGACCTCTCCACCATGGCGCGGCCTCACCCGCCAATGGCCACCAGGGGCCGTCAGTGCACACTGCAGGACGGCGACTCATTGCTGGAACACAATGCAGCCCCCGCTCTCCCGGCACGGCAACGCATCAAACGCAGACGCCTGTGTTGTGGCGTTAACGGCAGGCTACTCGTGAGACGCTAATTCCCTAGTACCGCTGTTGCTAGTGTCTGACCGATGGTGCAGGATGAGGCAGGGCGTTGTAAACAGTCCACTATTTGATCTCCAGTGGCAGGCACAGATGTGAAGGACTTACAGTGTGCTCAAAGGACGATACCGCGACCCTCCCTTGTGGTGGTGAGACCACCACTCGACCAGCCGGCCCAGTGCCGACCTACAATGAGGCCCCTTTCAAAATCCCTCCGTACCCTCCACAGAGATCACTCGACACTTGATGCCCTTCGCGCCCCCTGTGTGCCATACACTAAACACGGCCAACACTGATGCAATGTTGATGGCTGTTCTGGTCGCCACAGTGAACGGCGACTCCGTTGACACACCCGCCGATGGCGTGTATGACCACGAAGTGAAATTTATATGCGAGCGCGTCTTCTCTGTGCTTCATTCTTTCTTTTTGCCCAGTTCACTTGCCGAATAGTTGTATTTTTTGAAAATCGACACAGTCAAATGACAGAATTCACTTGCTGATCGAGTTGTCGACTGGTGGTTTTCACGGTTTTGTGACCTACGCAAACTCGGACTATTGAATGTTGTGCGAGTTCGATTACTGGGGGCCCTCTACAACTGTCCGAGGACGCCATTTAAGCACCCCGAGCTTGTTTGCGAATTAATACATTTTCGAAGAACACAGTTGTATAGAAAAGTGAATTACATGAACAGAACTGACGTACACTCCTGGAAATGGAAAAAAGAACACATTGACACCGGTGAGTCAGACCCACCATACTTGCTCCGGACACTGCGAGAGGGCTGTACAAGCAATGATCAAACGCACGGCACAGCGGACACACCAGGAACCGCGGTGTTGGCCGTCGAATGGCGCTAGCTGCGCAGCATTTGTGCACCGCCGCCGTCAGTGTCGGCCAGTTTGCCGTGGCATACGGAGCTCCATCGCAGTCTTTAACACTGGTAGCATGCCGCGACAGCGTGGACGTGAACCGTATGTGCAGTTGACGGACTTTGAGCAAGGGCGTATAGTGGGCATGCGGGAGGCCGGGTGGACGTGCCGCCGAATTGCTCAACACGTGGGGCGTCAGGTCTCCACAGTACATCGATGTTGTCGCCAGTGGTCGGCGGAAGGTGCACGTGCCCGTCGACCTGGGACCTGACCGCAGCGACGCACGAATGCACGCCAAGACCGTAAGATCCTACGCAGTGCCGTAGGGGACCGCACCGCCACTTCCCAGCAAATTAGGGACACTGTTGCTCCTGGGGTATCGGCGAGGGCCATTCGCAACCGTCTCCATGAAGCTGGGCTACGGTCCCGCACACCGTTAGGCCGTTTTCCGCTCACGCCCCAACATCGTGCAGCCCGCCTCCAGTGGTGTCGCGACAGGCGTGAATGGAGGGACGAATGGCGACGTGTCGTCTTCAGCGATGAGAGTCGCTTCTGCCTTGGTGCCAATGATGGTCGTATGCGTGTTTGGCGCCGTGCAGGTGAGCGCCACAATCAGTACTGCATACGACCGAGGCACACAGGGCCAACACCCGGCATCAAGGTGTGGGGAGCGATCTCCTACACTGGCCGTACACCTCTGGTGATCGTCGAGGGGACACTGAATAGTACACGGTACATCCAAACCGTCATCGAACCCATCGTTCTACCATTCCTAGACCGGCAAGGGAACTTGCTGTTCCAACAGGACAATGCACGTCCGCATGTATCCCGTGCCACTAAACGTGCTCTAGAAGGTGTAAGTCAACTACCCTGGCTAGCAAGATCTCCGGATCTGTCCCCCATTGAACATGTTTGGGACTGGATAAAGCGTCGTCTCACGCGGTCTGCACGTCCAGCATGAACGCTGGTCCAACTGAGGCGCCAGGCATGGCAAGCCGTTCCACAGGACTACATCCAGCATCTCTACGATCGTCTCCATGGGAGAATAGCAGCCTGCATTGCTGCGAAAGGTGGATATACACTGTACTAGTGCCGACATTGTGCATGCTCTGTTGCCTGTGTCTATATGCCTGTGGTTCTGTCAGTGTGATCATGTGATGTATCTGACCCCAGGAATGTGTCAATAAAGTTTCCCCTTCCTGGGACAATGAATTCACGGTGTTCTTATTTCAATTTCCAGGAGTGTATCATAGACTTGTTACACCCGTTGGATATTACTATGGAATATACAACACTTTGGGTTTGCAGTCTCGAACAGCATTCTAAGCCACCGAGTCACAAAAGTAAACAGAAATCTGTACGAGAAAGGACTGCTGAATATAGCGCACATGGAAGACACACAGACATGAGGTGTCAGCTGTCGCGTCTGTATGTGACCGTGCCTTGTCATATTGCAACAGAACCCCGTCCGCAAGCAATGCACGCCTCTCGGTTTCATCGCAGGAGGTGTGCCTCTGATGTTAATGGTATCTTGCGATGCGTTCGGCTCCAAGTTGCCGAAGCTGCGATCACAGTTTGACGGTTTCATTCCCCACCCATCCGACGCCCTCAGTTCCTTCTAACAATAATTCCGATAGGTGTGCACGAGACCATAATTATTCAATGCAATGCGTGCATTCAAGCAAACGGTGCTACAGTCCAAGTTGTCACGTAAGGATTTAAATTATAGCTACAGTGATGATTATAAAGCCTTCCTGTGGGAGGAATCGAACCGCCTACTACCGCGGCGAGCGTCTCAGTGCTAGCGACCATTGCTATGGCCCACAGAGCCAGGTGGCTGGAGAAGTGGTAAGGCAGGCACTGCATTCGGGAGGCCAGCGGTTCGAATCCCCGTTCTGCCACCTAGTCTGAGGCAAGCGTCGGGACGGGTGCACTGGTGTCTCGCGTCAGTTTGCTTCTCCAGACCAAGCCTGTGATCATCCTCCTCCTCCTCTAACGACGTCGGCGGGAAATTCAACCATACTCTCACTTCCATTTTAAAAAAAGTCTCGCTCATGTATCGGTATTCGGACAGCGCTACTGTCGTTCTTAACATAGCTAAAGAATAGAGCCGGCCTTTGTGGCCGAGCGGTTCTAGGCGATTCAGTCCGGAACCATGCTGCTGCTGCGGTCGCAGGTTCGAATCCTGGCTCGGGCATGGATGTATGCGATGTCCTTAGGTTAGTTAGGTTTAAGTGGTTCTAAGTCTAGGGAACTGATGACCTCATGTTAAGTCTCACAGTGCTCAGAGGTATTTGAACCAAAAGAATAGATTTCGCTTGTATGCCAGACTAAGCATACAGACAACTGAGAATACTTATTCAAGTCTTAAAGGTATTGAAAATTCATTGCCTATTTCGCCAGATTCTTTTCTTGTGTGTACGCGAAAGGTTCTCAATTTTTAGGAGTTTTTTAGTTCTTGTAACATGTTCTCGTAACTACAGCTCTTCTTTTTACAATCGGTGGCGGGTGGAATTGAACTTTCTGTGCACCCATTCACAGGCTTCGTTTCATACCCACTTTTTTTATTTCTGTTTTATTCTAAATAGCGCATGTTTTCTATGAACACTTTACTTCCTTCGTTTGATATTTTAAGTTGATCGTAAACCGTGAAATATTTATATTGTATTTGTGTTTTCTTGTTACTGCTGCAGTCTGGACCCGCGAGATCGCTACGGTCGCAGGTTCGAATCCTGCCTCGGGCATGGATGTGTGTGATGTCCTTAGGTTGGTTAGGTTTAACTAGTTCTAAGTTCTAGGGGACTAACGACCACAGAAGTTGAGTCCCATAGTGCTCAGAGCCATTTTAACCATTTTTTTTTGTTACTGCTATGTTGTTGCGCTTTGAATTTGCAGTCAGGTTAAAACGCAGAAAACATAATGAATTTAACAGCAGCTGCTGAATCTGGTCCTCCAACAAACATAGGCATCTGATTGTTGTTGTCGTCTTAGTGTAAATAAATACACCCATCCTCCCCCGTCGAGGTAAACACCCACCTGTGTACCCGAGTTATCGAGCAAGGCGGCGCAGCGGTTAGCACACTGGCCTCGCGTAAGGGAGGACGACACTTCAAACCCGCGTCTGGCCATCCAGATTTAGGTTTTCCGTGATTTCCCTAAATCGCTCCTGTCAAAAAATGCGCGGATGCGTCCTTTGAAAGAGCACAGCTGATTTCCTTCCCCATCCTCGACACAATCCGAGCTCGTGCTCCGTCTCTAATGACCTGGATGTCGACGGGACGTTAAAGCCAACCTTCATTCCTTGCTTTTGTAGCCGAGGTCGCTGACGGCTTACCTGTGTGGTGCCGCTGGACGCGTTGTTATTCGACTGAAATTGGAAGACACTTCCAGCAGTATAGTTTGGCCAGCAACGGGACGAGACGTGGCGGCGTGAAGATTCTGACCACCACACTTTGCGTCACAGCGGTGGACTAAATTCCAAACCTGTACGCAGTTTCTCATAAGTAAATGTCGTGTGACTAGGGCGTCCCGTCGGGTAGACCGTTCGTCGGGTGCAAGTCTTTCGATTTGACCCCACTTCGGCGACTTGCGCGTCGATGAGGATGAAATGATGGCGATTAGGACAACACAACACCCAGTCCCTGAGCGGAGAAAATCTCCGATCCAGCCGGGAATCCAACCCGGGTCCTCAGGGTTGACACAGTCACGCTGACCACTCAGCTACCAGGAGCGGACAGTTTCTCATGAAGCGAGGGGACGCGGCACTGCTGTTCACGGTGATTTGTCCGTCGGATGGGGACGTAAGCTGGGCGGCTCCCTCGGTGCTGTTCGAGAGTAGTAGACTGGGGTGTCGCCACTGAGTTTCACACCCTCTCTTCTCTCGACATCTCCAAGACGAGCACGACGGCGCACTACACACACCCACAACACTCACCTACACTCAAGAGATTCACTTAGGACACAACAAAGCGCGCACGCAGGTATTTAACCATTATTCTTTCCGCGCTCCGTACGTGAACTTAACGAGAAAACTAATAACTGGTACAATGGGAGGAACCCTCTGCCGTGCACTTCACAGCGATTTGCCGACAGAACTGTCACAGACTGCGAGGAAACCAGTCCTTGTGTGCGAAGGAAGAGAACCCTTTCCGCTCAGGTGGCTCGACTTACGCCTCGCGGTCTCCCAGCTAACAACGCCATACGACTCTCTCTCTCTTTCATCGAGAGGAATGTGAATTACCCGTTTTTGGACTGCAGCAAACTAGACAAACAGAGGCTATAGACGACGCGAGGCTGCTGGCCCTGTAGTAAGACGCAGACCGAGTCCCCGTGTACTCTGGGTCCCCGGCTCTACCTGCGCCGTTTAGTGCTCTCACCGCGTGTATCGGATAACGTTCCCTTGCCAACCTAGTGGGACAGAGCGTTTCCTCACTTCATTCGTGCCACCTGCTGTTGCGGAGGCCGCTTCTTCCGTACCAGCAAAAGAACCTTCCCAACAGTCCCAATCAACTATATTTTGTGCTAATTTATTGACCGTTGACGTGCATAGCGCGCAGAGAGGACCTTGTTACACAGGTGTGTGAGGACATAAAGAGCACACGGTAGGAAGCAAAGAGGCACGGCAACACATCATGCTACCTGGAAAGAAATACTCTTTTTTACTTTACAGAGGTGCAAAACGTAAATAACACTACAAATGAAGTCGGGCTAAATTGTTTAGAGGTGAAATCGCTACATACTCTTACCCTTCTACTAGGACTTTCATAAAATAGTGACAAATAAATACAAAGATACGTTGCTGACAAGTTAACGGACCATCGGACTGCACAGATACTTTCACTAGGAATAGACACTCAGTTGTACGCGCAGGCTACAAGCTCCTAAAAAGTCCTCCACGATTCTGCAAGTTGTTCTCTTTCCTGATGCGAGGTTTATGGCATTATTGGGAATTTAGCATTTCGATTTGTTTCGTCTCTTACACAAAGTAACTTCCTGGTTGTAATAGCGCTCCACACACAAGGAAAAAAAATCGCGTTCTTCACATGTGTCACACGAACAAGTTGCGAAGTCTCTCTGACACAACCTGTGAAGACGGCACGGGAGATTTATGTGATGTAAGCGCTCTTATCAGTGACGTCAGATATCACGTGACTTGTCCAATCAGTAAATGGCCACCACCTGAGAAGTGGGCAGGTTGCACTTTTATAGTACTGGCGATCTCCCTGCCGTCATGTTTATTCCCACACGTTGCACGCCCCGCCGCACCTTCGGGGATGTGGTCAGATACACTGAAATGCACGTGACTTCTGTCTCCAAGGCAGAAAAACGACAGATACACAGACTTGCGTCACAGAAAAAGCCCTGAATCGCTCACTCCGACATCGCAGATGAGATATCAGAACTAAACCGAACTATCAACTAATCAAATAACCCAATTACTTGTGTAATAATCGTATTACATTATAAATGTAAGTCATCCACGAATGATGAATCTTACAAAACCCTCGTTCGACAGATTTTTTGCTGTTTCTTCTGAGTCTGGAAACCTTATCGGTTAGCACTATTGGAATCAAATTCTCACTCTGTAGCGGAGTGTATGATGACATGAAACTGGCAGATTAAAATTGTGTCCCAGACCGAGACTCGAACTCGAGACCTTTGCCTTTTGCGGGCTATTGCTACCAGTAGCTAAGAGCACTTGCCTGCAAGGTCCCAAGTTCGAGCCTTTGTCCAGCACGCAGATTTAATCTGCCAGTAAGTTTCAAGTAGCATTATTATGTAGAAGATTAAGATAATCCAAAGAAGAGCAACGCATTTCGTGATGGGTTTTTGAAGTAAACGCAAGTGCGTCGCTGAAATGTTCGACACACCACATCGGCACATGTTAGAAGCAAGGCGTCGAGCGTCACAAAGTTTACAATTAAAATTCCGAGAGCGTACGTTCCAAGAAGAGTGGAGCGACAGCAGAGGCAACGGAAAAAGCATGCGAAGTTCAGAAGAACACGAAATCCCGAAGATTGGCTAAAATTTACAGACGCGCGAAATTTGGCACGTACTTCGATGCGAGATGCCTTTAATAGGTTCCACAACGAAACATTGTCTCGAAATTTGGTAGAAAATCCGAAGAAATTCTGGTCGTATGTAAAGTACACAAGCGGCAAGACGCAGTCAATACCTACGCTGCGCAGTGCCGATGGTACTGTTATCGACGACTGTGCCGCTAAAGCGGAGTTATTGAACGCAGTTTTCCGAAATTCCTTCACCAGGGAAGACGAATGGAATATTCCAGAATTTGAAACACGAACATCTGCTAGCATGAGTTTCTTAGAAGTAGATACATTAGGGGTTGCGAAGCAACTCAAATCGCTTGATATGGGCAAGTCTTCAGGTCCAGATTGTATACCGATTAGGTTCCTTTCAGATTACGCTGATACTATAGCTCCCTACTTAGCACTCATATACAACCGCTCGCTCACCGATAGATCTGTACCTACAGATTGGAAAATTGCGCAGGTCGCACCAGTGTTCAAGAAGGGTAGTAGGAGTAATCCATTTAACTACAGACCTATATCATTGACGTCGGTTTGCAGTAGGGTTTTGGAGCATATACTGTATTCAAACATTATGAATCACCTCGAAGGGAACGATCTATTGACACGTAATCAGCATGGCTTCAGAAAACATCGCTCTTGTGCAACGCAGCTAGCTCTTTATTCGCACGAAGTAATGGCCGCTATCGACAGGGGATCTCAAGTTGATTTCGTGTTTCTAGATTTCCGGAAAGCTTTTGGCACCGTTCCTCACAAGCGACTTCTAATCAAGCTGCGGGCCTATGGCGTATCGTCTCAGTTGTGCGACTGAATTCGTGATTTCCTGTCAGGAAGGTCGCATTTCGTAGTAATAGACGGCAAATCATCGAGTAAAACTGAAGTGATATCAGGTGTTCCCCAGGGAAGCGTCCTGGGACCTCTGCTGTTCCTGATCTATATAAATGACCTGGGTGACAATCTGCGCAGTTCTCTTAGATTGTTCGCAGATGATGCTGTAATTTAGCGTCTAGTAAGGTCATCCGAAGACCAGTATCAGTATCAAAGCGATTTAGGAAAGATTGCTGTATGGTGTGTCAGGTGGCAGTTGACGCTAAATAACGAAAAGTGTGAGATGATCCACATGAGTTCCAAAAGAAATCCGTTGGAATTCGATTACTCGATAAATAGTACAATTCGCAAGGCTGTCAATTCAACTAAGTACCTGGGTGTTAAAATTACGAACAACTTCAGTTGGAAAGACCACATAGATAATATTGTCGGGAAGGCGAGCCAAAGGTTGCGTTTCATTGGCAGGACACTTAGAAGATGCAACAAGTCCACTAAAGAGACAGCTTACACTACACTCGTTCGTCCTCTGTTAGAATATTGCTGCGCGGTGTGGGATCCTTACCAGGTGGGATTGACGGAGGACATCGAAAGGGTGCAAAAAAGAGCAGCTCGTTTTGTATTATCACGTTATAGGGGAGACAGTGTGGCAGTTATGATACACAAGTTGGGATGGAAGTCACTACAGCATAGACGTTTTTCGTCGCGACGAGACCTTTTTACGAAATTTCAGTCACCAACTTTCTCTTCCGAATGCGAAAATATTTTGTTGAGCCCAACCTACATAGGTAGGAATGATCATCAAAATAAAATACGAGAAATCAGAGCTCGAACAGAAAGGTTTAGGTGTTCGTTTTTCCCGCTCGCTGTTCGGGAGTGGAATAGTAGAGAGATAGTATGATTGTGGTTCGATGAACCCTCTGCCAAGCACTTAAATGTGAATTGCAGAGTAGTCATGTAGATGTAGATCACTTCCTTCCGCATCCATCACTCGAGCAGAGCATGAAGGGAAAAATCACAGACACTCGAGCTCGTGCTTGCTTTCTTCCCGCTCGTGTCACGAAATAACCAACACAAAGCACTGCTCAATTAACTCCCAAATTTGTGTACGCTGTCACTTCACCCAAGTCCAGTAGGCTTTGCAACGAACGAGGTGTGTTATGAAAGCTTTGTCTGAGAAAGATGAGGCACAGCAAAACGGTCTTCGACCCCACCATCTTAAAAAATTGGCACCATTCTTCTATGGCTCACCAGCATCAGGGTGAGCAATTAGTGGTTGGTTGTATCTACGTACAATTAACAAGCGTTACTGACACATTTACAATCATGTTACAGTATGTTCTTCTTCCCTTCCCATCCCCTTCTCTCTCTCTCTCTCTCTCTCTCTCTCTCTCTCTCTCTCTCTCTCTCTCTTTCTGCCGCGCACGCATGCATGCAGAGTGTCTTTGTGCTGTGGTTTTTCAGGCGGAACAGGGGAGACCAGTCAGGTGAATTTGGCTTAAAACCCACATTACCGCCGTTCGAAGTATCACGTGGTAATTAAATTAAGCTGGGGAGCAGTTTTGATTTGGATTCAGGTTATTTATTTCCCAAGTGTTCTTCTCAGTACCTTCTTACCTGACCTTATCAATAGCAAACATACATTAATTTTTTTTGAGGAGGCGTGGTGCACGCACAAACGCGACACAGTTTTCTGTTATTGGCTGCGTCGTTAGAGGCGCCATGTCAGTGATTGTGCGGTCTCTCCCGCCGGAGGTTCGAGTCCTCCCTCGGGTGTGCGTGTGTGTAAGTCAAAGAACCGATGACCTCAGCAGTTTAGTTCCTTAGGAATTCACACACACATCTGAACATTTATCCCAGCAACTCGACCGTTGCACATATCTGCTTAAAAATTGGTCACGCCACGGACTACGAAGGAAATAAATTACTGCTCAGTTCTCTTCTTTTGAGAGAGTTTAAGTGAAGAAGATGCAGCAACTTAAGAAACTGATAAATATAAACCGATCCCGTCTCGGTGAGAGACGGGACACTGCGGTTTGCACTCTGGGAATACGGCGCGAAGTGAACCCAGCTACAGCAGCTGAGTGCAAAGAGTACTGTCCCATCTCCCCACCACAGCACCGACTGACGGAAAAGTTGGTGCGGGGGAAGGCGATACCGAACGTCAAATGAAGTCCTAGCGGGACCAGCCCGTAATGGTTGTTCCTTTGCTTAGCTCTTAATTCCTGTGGGAGATTACGTCTATTCTCAAGCATTTCTAGGTGTAGTAATTTAGTATACAAGCAAGAAAAAGGTGGGACACTCTTAAACAGTTGTGCATATTTGTGTAAGTGCGTCGTTGCTCTCTTGAGGAAAAAATCTGTATTTATATGGGTTGATATTGAAACTTTCAGTCTGCGGAAGTGACCTATGGCATTCGACGAGTGAAGATCGCCAACATCAGCGCTGTTGCCAACTTTGTCACAGACTGACAGAAAGGCAACACCGATGTGCTGCTTTAGAAACGTAAACAAAATCGCGTTAAGCGATTGGTTATGGCAGAAGCGCCAACCACAACTTAACTGCTGGGATCTGTACGGTAAAATGATTCGAGCTACAATGACTAGCCTACCATTCCTCGGTCGTCACCTGAACAGTCTTGCTGCCAAAAAATCGTGAGAAACTAAACAATTCAGACCGACAGAATCCCCTGAGAAAATTATTACCTATGCGCCGGGAAAAATCTATGAAAGCATACGCAAATAAAAATGTCCAGCACCTGCTGCTGGCGTCTCCAGAATTACGTGTATGGAGGCTTCTGTCGGAACCCTCGGAATCACACAACACTGCCGCACTGCACCGCTGAGTTGCGGACACAATGAAGAGTCACCGGCCGCCGCAGACTGGCACGCGTCGCGTGGGAGCGTGTTTACAAACAATCCTCTGTCCGCCATGACACGCCGCGAACAGTACACTTATAAAGTATGCACGTGCTCCAATTCACGGCCTTGTCTCCACAACCCACACAGCGCGTGTGTTTAATAGTGACATTACTTATAGCTGACGCCAGACTACTTAAAATGGTACTGAGGGAACACAGAACGTAATCAGCAGTCAGAACACTTGCGATAAGGGGATGGTAAAGCAGCAGCCTATGGAAGTTTGCTAAAATAAATGACAGAAAATCCGTCATACCAATATTTTTAATACTGCAGTATCGCCTAAGGCACAGCATATAGAAAAAAAACTCGAATGCCAACACAACAAGAACGTGATTCGAAGAGACATTATAATTATATATATATATATATATATATATATATATATATATATATATATGTATATATATATATATAAATTTCGTAGTCTTATGAATGTGACATTTAAAACTACATCATTTAAACGCAAATTTCGCGAAATCTGTACCAATTTTCGTGCTGCGCTTAAACAACACTCACTTTAGCTCTTTTCTTGATACTTCAAGTTATTTCGGCGCCGCAGAAAATTTTAGTCGATTCAAACATCTTGCACGCCATATGCAGATAATGACGTAGTCGCTGCAATAATTTATATTAGCCCACGTTACACAGCTATTCTGCTTCACAACTCGGATGATAAACTCGTTACAGCACAGGGCACTTTAAAGCCGAAGCAAAGGATACTGATGAGAAATACAGAGAACGGACGGCATAATATTTATTCAAATTCACAGTATGGGCAAGGCTTATTTTCATTCGAACCTTCAGTGTAGGTCATTATATACCATCTCCGGAAGAATGATCATTACGTGTGGTTTGCTGAAGTCTCTTGTATTTGTGGATACAGTTGGTTACGAAAATCTGAAACTACGAGAGAAAGTTCCAAGCATTGCAAAAACTTCTCGTAGAATGTGAGGACTTGCGTTCGATTCTCGGCCCAGTGTATTGTTTTAATCCTTAACGCGTATTCAGCGAAAGTGTATTTCAAACTGATACTTCTGCCCTGATTGCACTTATATGAAGTTCAAATGATGTGAATTACATTCTACGACATTGATGAAAGCTCAAAATTCAGTGATTAACAACGAAACCAAGGCGCGAGTGAAACTGATTAGTTTAGGTACGATATTTGCACATAACATGCGCCAATATACTCAATTTAGTTTTTTTCCAAATTTAGCTTGCAGCTTTAGTTGTTTATAACGGGAAGTGCATTTAATATTGATCGAACGTTAACTTCGAGCTGCACTACAGATCTCCTGTTCACTCACAACACTTCGTAATCAGATCTTTTAGCTTCGCCAACGAACAGGGAAATTGTCACCTTCCAACTCAAACTAGACCTTAGATGTACTCGTTTACACACTCACACAAAAATAAGTACATTTCAGAAAGAAAAGAATACAATAATCCATTCAACAATCGCAGAAACACGTTTCGCTGAAGATTCCTGTTCTACGCGTGTATGCATCTTCAATACACGAATTCTCGGAGGGCGTTATCTCTTCTCGGCGGAGTCCACCTGAGGGGCCTTGGCTGTGCCTATTAGAAGTACATTGATAGCGATTGACATGTTGTTGTCAGTGAGAACACACAGAATAGCCCACTGTTAAAGAAAACTTGCTGCGCCGAAGAGGTCGTTTACCTAGCGGCACGCGGTGCGAGGGCATTGCTCCTTGCCGCTGCCCGTCACAACAAACCGACGTGCTCCACGCCGACTAAAGAAATGAAGCTACACTCACAAACAGCGACATGCACAAACGTTTGGCCGCTCGGCACGTCCTGTTGTGCTCATTAGAGAATGTGGGCGACGGATCGAAAGAGTTTCCAAGCCATTCCGCTACTTCATTTCACTGCAATACGCGTAACGGTCAACGACATGGTTAGGACGCGATTCTCACGAGAAAAAACAAACGTGATATGAAATACGGCAACTTACACTAACTAATGGTAAACTGCAAACTTGTCATCTTACATGTCACAAAAGCATCTGCAACAACATCATGAATTAAGCATTTAGTTCACCAGCAACCTACTTCCGGCACGGATTTGTATAGCAGTTTCTCTGCTGCAAACCGTAATCAGAGCGCAGACACTAGAAAGTATATGAGATTGAGGAACATGGTCTTCACAACAAGGATCTCTCGCATTTAGTCGATTTATGGGCTCCAACTCAGGCCGTGGAATTCGCGATTATATGTTCTGATCGATTTTGCTTCCATGCATTCGAAATGTTGTAATACAGAGTTAATGGAGATTAATTTAACTTACCACCTGCCCGGAAGCTTCAGACATATCAACGCCAATATTATTATTCCACTAAAAAAAAAAACCGCTTTTATGCTCACTAGAGTATCAACCACACAGCTGCAAATTAATAACAGCAGATACGCGCCATGTTGAATGCTAGCGCTACCTGGATGTCAAACTGCACACCTGTAAGTTTACGAAAACAAGTGACAACATAGACCTCCAAGGTATCTCAATTGCTACCCGTTCTTTCGTGACACAATTACAACCTCTGCCGCTAGATGTCACCAGCACTGCAAGCATTTTCTTGTTGCTGGAGTTGTCTCGAGAAATTCTACCGTTAAATCCTTCTTCTGTATTTACTTAACTGTTGTGTTGTTATTTATCTTTCTGTCAAGTACCAATATCTGCTATATACAAACGATGCAAGGCACTGCAGTCTCAAGATTAGCAAACATCAATGCCAACAACGACATAGTGATGGCTGCTCACATTAGATAGTGTGACAGAATATTGTGTGTTGTGTTTTTTGAGGTACCATAAACTTTACACGTGCGTGGATACCAGCTCTAAACTGTTGTCTACGCAATTTAAAAGGTAAGTCTTCCATAATCTATATTTATAACCTTCCCTAGTAACACGAGCCGCACCCCTTTAGCAACACCAACAACTGAGCGGTGTTATGCTGTCATAATTTACAATGCCGTCATACTTACTGAATGTTTCCCTTTTTTTGTATCTATGATTTGTTTTAGAACATGACTACATTTGTTTCGGTAGTCGTTGAGCAGAAATCATCATCATCTTCGACGAAACAAACCTGTTGTTTATACTTAAAATTACTGTCGTATGCTTTTGTTTGGAATCACAGACCCGCCGTCACGTCTGAAACGCATTTATGTCGTGTCCAAAACAGTTAACACTTGTTGTGCGTTACTGATTGATAAATTTCGGACGAGGAATACATAGTGACACCGCATTCCCTATCTCAGTAGACAATATAACTGTTTAGGCTTAAATTATTTGTTGATGTATAGTGTTTTAACACTTCAAGCCCTATTCGAATTTGCCTTGCTATTGCCCCAAGAAATTGCCAACGTAGGCTAATTACAAAGTTGCTTAACCCTATTGCTTTCATGTTATTTACCGGTGATATTGGCGCATTTTAGTGCAATATTACGTTTGTTTTCCATTAAATCGTGCAGTGTAGTTTACAGCAGGTAATTGGAAAATAGAGATGTCAGCTGATTGGTGTTGCTTCAGCACTACGTTGTGAATTCACACACATTGATAAAATTGTTTTGTTGCATTTTACACCTATATTGGAACGTCACTTTCCGTTACATCCATATAGATGTAATCCTATTTAATTCATTTCTGTAAAATTATGGACCGATTTTAGTGGTTTTTTTTTCTATTTTGCCATTTTGATAATGTTAAACACAATATCTTGTACACATCTCCTGACTGACTGACTGTAACAAAGCCCAATGTTTACATTGGGTTGGAAGGTGATTATTTGGTTGAGAGTTGGTGAAGCCAACAAATGTGAATACCAAAGCAAGGTTGTGCTCACAGACTGACCTGTAGCTTAGCCTAATGTTTACATTCGTCGCCATCTTAAATGCACATTGCTGTATTTGGAATACACCTTACTTACATAGGTCGTATGTAACTATGAAAAATGCACAGGAAGTGGGTTAACTGTGTAATTTTTGTCACATTAATTGTATAAACGTAAAGAAGTTTGTCACTGTTTTGACTTACAGTAGAGGAGGGTAGTGGAACATACACGGAGAACTTCAGGAATTTGAGTTAGTAGCATGGTATCCTTGCACTCATAATGAATAGTAAGTATTATAAAACAAATGTTAAATTTAAATAAAAGAAGAGATTACAGAACATAAAACAGTCCAGTAACTATGTATGTGTCTGTTGTTTTTGAAGTCTAGTAGATATTTTTGTTTAACTGTAATGGAAACTGTAATATGCTACTGTTTATTTGGTACTAGGAAGCCGAGACTCTTGCATCTACAATCTTAATTTTGTGTGAATTGCAAGCCTGCATTAATAGAAGTTATAAGAAATTATTGTACAAGAGTTGTCACAGTACTCGACAACTTTAATTCCAAAAATATTAAAAATTGATGTTTTACTGGTACATAAAGCCCCAGATTACATACGAGTATCACACACATGCATGATTTATAATTCTGATTCTATGGCTGTAATATTTTAACATTTCGCTTTTTTATGTTTAAATAACTCAGAGGCATTCCTGTGAACCAGGCATTAATTATATTGCAGCATTGTGTGGAGTTCAGGGGCCTGAAAGAACTATTTGGTTGTGGTACAGTGCAAATTCTCTCTCTACTCTCACAAAAAGTATCTGGGAAGGTAATGCAGATCATGAGCTTCCTGTATAAACTTTTGCCCTCTTGATGAATGTTGCTTCCCTCCTCGTATGACTAACAATATTGAGATTGTGCAAAATTATGTATATTTTAATATATTTTTAGTTTCTCAACACTCATTACACAACTATGTTGAGGCAATATGCAACATTAGTATGTTTTTAGCCCATTATTTGAAATGCTATAGGTGTTTCAAATGTGCTATAGCTTAAAATTTGATACAAATTGTTCTGTAGCAGTAGCTAATTATTTGTTTCTCTTTACAGGGTGTTCACAAGGCCTGTGAAATGTAACAAACATCAAGATTGTCATAGAAAGACACATACATGCACTCATTACATAAGTTGAATGATAGTTATGTTGACTTTACAAGTGTGATTTGTACAGTATGTCAAGAATACTGAGGGTGCCTGTAGTGGTATTACCTTGATGGGAAGTAGTGACAGAATATGATACAACCCATTAACTTTGGCCAGTGACACATAAAGTGACATGGTGACAGTGGCACTGTACAATCAAGCTTGTATAAAAGTATAGAGACCTCTGTAGGAGTATTGGGGATTTGGGACTAATGTTCTTTTCATTGACATCTCCAAACATGGTAAAATCATGAAATATTGAGCTACAGGAAGAAAATATGGATCTTCTAAATTGGGAATGCACAATGTATAAAAAATAGAAATGAGATTTCATGACACATCCAGTGGCTTCACCAACCAACAACCAGGCTACATGCAATATATTTGCATTTGTGAATATGTACTATCATCAGCTGTGTAATGGAATGACGACAACGAAAATTTGTGTCGGACTGGGACTCATACCCGGATTTTGCACTTATTGTGAGCAGTTGTCTTACCAAACCTGTCCGGCACAAATTTTCATTGTTGTCATTCCATTATACAGCTAATGGTAGTCCATATTTGCAAAGGAGAGTGCCTTTCATTTATTTGATGATGGCTGTTGTCACCGCAGTGCTTGTTCCTTCAGACATGCATGCATCTGCGAAGGAACATTACATCATAATTAGGAATAATATAGTCGCTGCAGTATCATATTGTAACAACCAGTCTGTCACCTTCTAACCTAACCTAGACCAAAGGTTTAAAAGTGCTGAGAATCATGTCACTGATCAAAGCGGAATGGCAGTATCAATATCTTAAATACACCATTGCTGCAGCACATTGAGAGGGGCTGTAGCAATAATGTCTTGATTTTACAGATTCCAGAAGGGTTTGAGGAACAAGTGTAGTAAGAGTGGTCCCTTGACATAATCTGCTAGAATTGACACATAAGCTGTTGTGTTGAGCTTGGCGACTGCTGTGTCGTTGGTTTGTTATGAGCCAAGAAACCAATGTCTTGGCAGTGTGGCTGTAGCCTTGTCTTCTGTTGGTGCACAATATGTGCGACCCACACAGCTGTTGGTTATACCATGAACCAGCATCGTGTGGAGTGTCCTGTATGTTGCATTTGGTGATTCATGGACTTGTCAAAATATGACATTGGGATTTTCTTAATCCTCATCTCTTTAAAGTGATACGCCTTTTGCATCCCATAAGGCACTAATTTACATAGGGAAATGAAAATTAAGTTGTAGCGAAAACTCCTCTCTTTTGTACTTATTTAAAGATCTGTGCAATATGGTGAGCAATCATTCACTTTATTATTATTGTTTTTGTTTTCAAGGAGTGTGTAGATCCTGTTTGTAAATATGTACAAAGCCTTTCTTGTGTGGCTTGTGAGGCCTTGCATTTGTTCTTCACATATAACTGGTGGACTGCACCTCGCTTCCCTACCTGGCTCTTATTTTGGTGAGCTAGTCTAATTGGAATGCTTGTGGCCACATGTGTAACATCTATTTACAATTCATATCAGTGGCATTGTCTTATTTCTTGGTAGGAAAAAAACATTAACAGTAAAAATTACAACCTGTGAATGTGTTTTTGCTCAGTAATGAGATGTCTAAGTGGTGAGCCATACTCTATGTTTTCCTATCTTGTGCTGACCTTTTCATCTCTACGTATTACACTTAACATCTGCTTTAGATAGTCTATTCTCTGTTAGCCCCTATCATTTTCCTCCTCTACTGCTCCTGCTGCCAAGTCAACTGTTACTGGATGCCACAGCATATGTTCCACTGATCTGCCACTTTGTATAGTAAGGGTCTTCTGTAGATTTCTTTACTCACATATTCGTTTTAGTATGTATTCAATATGCAGTTTCATCTGTTCACGTAATTTTTCAGTCTTTAGCACCACATTTAAGTTTCTCCATCTCCAGATTTCCAGCGGTTCACATTTCACTTCCAAACAATTCTGTGCTCCATATGTATTCTTTTAGGGACGTCTTTCTCATTTCCATTTTGCTGTCTTATACCAACAGAGCTTTTTTTCTTTTTTTAATTGAAATGAGCTTTCTTTGATTGGATTCTCTATTTTTTGATAACTTCTCTATTTTTTGATAACTTCCTCGCTTCCGCCATCCTTTGCAATCAGATTCATAGAGAAGAAATTTATCTCAATACTCCCACCACTGTGAATTCCCACTCATATGTACCTATTATATTAAATCTGTTTTTGGCTGCAGTCATGTGTGAATTGCTTGTATCGTTTTTACTTTGGTGGAGGTTTTCATAGTGTGCATAAAAGATTTTGGCAAGGTCATCACAGAGCTTCAACAAGGCAATTAGTACATTTGGGATGCACTCTTTCATTAGATGTGTACTGTTTCCCATAGCACAAATGTCATATAGTTCGTAGCAATCAGTAATTTATATTACATTAAAATCTATGTTTAGAAGGGCATCCATTGTTTTGTAATGGTTGAAGTGCATGTTTGTGTCTCCTTATGACAATTTTTCCATGTAAAACCTGTTAGTTATCCTGAATGCCCTGTAAGATAGAAGGTGTAGTTGTGGGTGCTCCACCTGGCTAACTATTCCATTTGCGTACATTTTAATAGTACTCATTTTATGGTTTAAGGGTAATGGTTGTTAAGCGAGCTGTTATATTTATTCAGCATACAACACATGATAAGGCAATATTGTCACACAGATACTTTGTATGTTAAAGTATGTCTCATTAACAATTCAAAAATGGACATTGACGTGTGTGTCCCAAAACAGACAGCTGTCTTTTTTTAACATTGCTTTGTTGTGTATTGTATGCTGGATAAATATAATACTTGGATAGTGGATTAGTGAGGTACTGCTAGCAGTGACCCAAGCCACGCACACTGTCCGGACTCAACCTTTCAAGTGAACATGATTTAGGCAGTCTCTAGAGCCATCTAGTAATGATGGATTTATCAGTGAGTGAGCATTATGCTGGAGAATAGAATTGTGACCTTTGCGAGCAGTGGTTAGAAGAGTGGAAAGTTCTGTTTAGTGAATTTAATAATTCCTATTACATTGTATCTGCACGACATTCCAAAGCTGCCGAGATGACAACATTTGCGATATTAGCTTTGCGTTTTATTATGTAGATTGCTGATGAATGAATGGGAAAAATGATTAGCACATTTACAAATCCCTGTATGACAAAATTACTGAATTTTTGTAGGTGATGTGGTGAATAAACAAAACATTATTCAAAGCAACTGCACTTTCCAATCCATTTAATGCTTTTTGGTTACCCATCCTCACTTTTTTAATTAATTTTTTTAACTGTTATTTGTAGGTGTGGATATGATTTTTGAATCTTCATATTTTGTAATTTAATTTGCTTATAACTAAACCTGACTGGTCTTTCTGGTCTTTCACTATCATGCATGACACATACAAACACAGTGCACGTATCTCATTGTATCTGAATTTCAGCTGTAGGGTCTCCACATTTTTACCCCTATTGCTAAATATTTGGAGCTAATTAGCAGTATGTTCTTCTTTCCATTTTTATGAAGTAAATATATTCACACATTTATTCATGTTTATTTCACTTCATGGATGCATCGTATGGTAACACCTGTATTTTTGAGTGATCTTATTTGCTCTTTTGTTGTTTAGAACCATCAGCTCATACAGACAGTAAAGGACAATCAGACAGTAAATGCTTGTTGAGTTGCATTTCTGCTTCTTGCATTTAAGTTAGCAGTCTCCAGATTAAATGCTTTTCTGGCAGTGTGGTCTGTGAACAGTCTTTCAGTGCTACAGTTCCTATCCACAAAGCCATTGCATACATTGTCAGAAGAATGGCTGCTAAACTTCCTTGTGGTACACCTTATATTATTTTCTTCCTGATATTATATCCCTTTTCATAGGGTGCTACATACTGCTTTTGTCTTCTAGGAAGTCTCTCTTGGTACTTCTCGAATTTTTCAATGATTCAGTTGCTATATTAGAGTGAAAAAAAAAAAGCCGTACCATTTTTGAAGAAACTATCCTGGCATTGATTTTAATGATATATCAACCCTGTGGCAAACCTAAATGGGTATGGCCAGATGAAAGTTAGATCTGTATTCATCCCAAACGTGAATCTTGTGACCTCGTCTCTTTGCTACACATATGGTAGTACTGCTGAAATTCATGAGACCCAGATCTGGGAAAAGAACAGTGTATGGAAGCAGTGAGAAGTCACAGGACTTTTATGGCTTTCAGTAGAATTTAACAGAAATTAGTCAAAACCTCGGAGGTTCAGTATTTGAAGACATATGTTTCATGTCTTGGAGACGCATGCTAAAATATTTCAGCTTTTAGTTTCAAGTTGTACTTCATGAATATTTTTCAGTCCCGTGCATACTGTTTCCATGAAGATAAAGTGATGTTAGCAGCAGGCTGCATGGAAATATTTAATGTACTCATCCAATCCATGTCCCATCTGTGGTGGAAGTGGGAAGAGATAACATATAGACCAGTGAAATTGTACATTGTAGTGTTGACTTTGTTGATACAAAATGTGGATTCCCTGTGTAAACTTCAACATGTCTTTCTCCACCCGTTGATGTCCTAACTTCAGAGATGCTCTCCTGGTGATAGAATGCAGCTACCCACATGTATACACTCGGCAAGCCACTATACAGTGTGTGGTGGGTGGTACATTGCACCAATATTAGTAATTCTCCGCCCCTCATCATTTGCCTTGCAAGTGACTGTCTACATGTATCTGCATACGTCCTAATCTCTCATCTTATTCTCATTATGCTTAAATGAGATGTTTGACTGTGGCAGTAGGATTGTCTGTTGGTACTAGATAAGGACTCCAAATGTTGGAGTAGTAATCTAAAATTGGTCAAACTTTATCTTTTATACTATTTCCTGTAAATTTTCAGTACATTTTCCAAAACATTTCCAACAATCTGAAGTCTTTCATTTGTGTACCCTAATACTTGTTACACATGTCTGTCCAGTCTCATATTGCTTGGTAGTATTGGCCCTAAATGCTTAAATGATAGTATGTGCTTCAAGTACTCATTGTAAGGGTCTTTCTCTTTGTTGTAGTCATTATCTTCCATTCATCCACATTTAAATAGAGCTGCCATCCATTAATATTAGGAGGAATTTTGTCAAAGTCTTTCTGCATTTTTTGTTTGATCTTACAGTGGCAGTACATTCCTGTACACATCATCATCCTCAGTGAACAATCTGATAGTGCCAGTGACCCTATTAGATAAATTCTTTGTGTATACTGTGCACACTAAAAGTTCTGTTAAACTTATTTCAGGCACACCTGCTACTGCTTATATTTCTGTTGACTGTTTTCCACCCGGCACATAATAATGGATTGTACTAGTTAAGTCATGGAGTGAATAGCAATGTGCAAAGAGCTTCATACAATTGTATATTCATTATTAGTTAACGGCATAATGTGCCCAAATGAAAATGTGCTTGGTGATAAATAAAATTGCAGTATGTATCCAGTTCTGAAGAGGTATGGATTGTGCATCCGGAATTGAGACTTTAACTTAGACTCTTTCCAGTCACATCCAAAGCTCTTACCATCCAGTCTTCCACTTCCTGAGAATTGTCTGTGATAGAAAGCAGTCTATTACACAGTGGTCCATACTTCCCATTTGCAAGGAGACTTTGTAATAGCCTACACTGTGCTACATAGTGAAAGAACTGTTGATGTATAGATATTTGTACAATCTTCTGTCCCCCACTCTTTCCTCTAGTTATTCAAACATTTACTAGTTTCTTGAAAGTTCCACAAGCTACTTTGATGCTTCAAGGCAGAATCAGTTGCAACATTGATTTGTGATATCGAGTAGATAAAACTCAGCACATTAAAGACGTTGGTCATCACCGTGTGAATCCACATTAAGTGGCATATAAGCTACAACTGGCAGTTACATATGATTGTATCTTGGTCATTAGGTCAAGGTGTGATGCAGTGTTAAGTGCCTGTCAGCCACCAGTTCTACCTTATAAGACATGTAAAGTAGATTTATACTGTGATGGCAAACTTTTATAATGTGCTGAGTTTTATTCACTTCATGTCTTGTGCATGAGATTCAGTGTAAAATGAACATATTTTTCAACAAAAAGATGTTAAAGACCTGAAGATTACAGCAGTGACTATTGAAACAGGTTGTCTTAAATAAAGAAATTTTTTATGTTGTCTTGGCTTTTGGATGGATTTTAACTATTAAAACAGATCACCCTTCAGTACTCTGAAAACGAGAAAATTCAAGGAAAGAATTTAGGTCACATATGAAAAACTTACATTATATATTATTTGTTTCTTACCTGAACCTGCGTGCTGTTGTCATTTGTCCAACTTCAAAATTTAAGCTTAAATAATGTATAAATACGTAACATTAAATTATTTTCTGTAACAGATATTTTGCTGTGACAGATGTTAAGAATCATATATTATGGACATTATACTCATGAGCACTCAGAAGAAAACACTGTAAAATTTTATCTGTCTCATTTATTGAGAATGGATTTTTCCCAGAAAAATTAAATACTTTTGTGGGTGAATGTTCCTGGCACTGCTTTCAACTGTGAAGTAGAAGTCTGTGGAAAGGACGCTTAATTAAATATTATTTATCAGATGTTATGAAAAAACACACACACACACACACACACACACACACACACACACACACACACACACCTGTATCCATAATTTCTGTCTTTTGGAGCACCATAAGTGCATTCTGAGTCCAAAAAAAAAAAAAAAAAAAAAACATTGCCTCTTCCCTTCCCCTAAATGTCACTTCAGGTGACATCGCTTCTCTGTACAGCAGATTTCACTCTTCAACATGAAACATTGTGAAATTTGGGTAGCCACTATTATTTTACTTTTATTTTTGTGTGGTAATTGTGTTCCGTAGATCTGCTACTAGGAAGAAGTTACTTGGGTATTGAGAGGGTTGATAAGTAGAAAAAATAGCAATGAGTACAAGAATAACAACAGCAGTAGCAGTAATAAGAATTAAGTGTGAAGGTGTTTGCATTATTTGTCTTGTGTCTCCTCAAATTAAAATACTCATTGTCACAGAAGGTAATAGCACCAGCAATTTAGTATGATATAAAATAAGAAAATGATTAACAGGAATTTCCATTTAGGACATTGTGATACTGAAATTTGCCTATAATTCTATGTGCAAAACAAGAGTTCCACTTAAAGAGAATGTATTCATTACTGCAAAAGATTTCTTCTATAGAGTAAAATGGAAGCACACTGAGATCATCCAGGACATCTGGGAAACAGAGAAATTACCACCAGACTCGAACACGGCTCTGATCCATCTGTTTCACAAAAAGGGAGATTTTACTAGTCTGAACAGCTATTTTGGAATTTCTCTTGTACCTGTAACGTATGAGATTCTCTCCAAGGCATTACTAACAAGGGCAGAAAAGCAACTGGATAGTCAACTGGGAGAATATCAGGGAGGCTTAAGGAACACCTGATACTGTGCAGAACAGATCCTCAACCTTAAAACTGTACTGGTATACTCCAAGATGAGAAACCGCAAGTTGGTCGTCACCTTTGTTGATATCAAGAAGGCCTACATCTCCGTTGATAGAGAAATGCTTAACAAAATACTCCAGGAACTAAGACTAGACAACAAAACCTGCGAACTCAGTCTAGAAACCTTGGCCAACACCCATTCCAAGGTCAAATTTAGAGGTGGGTTCTCAGAAAGCTAAGAGATAAAAGCTGGAGTGAGACAAGGGGTGTCATACATACATACGTATCTATGTATGACTCTCCCCACTCCCCTTCAACTGTGTCTTTGAAAAGGTTGTGAGAGAATGGCTCAAGGACCTGACCAATTTGGGTGTTCAGAGTGGTGTCTACCCGGGCCGTAAGAATGAAAGACTGATTGTAGATTGCCTAGCTTTTGCAGATGACATAGCACTGGGTCTTCAAGTATTGCTGGAGAAAACAAGATTTCTTCACCAACATAAAAGAAGCTAACAGAGAGATGTTACTAGACCAGGGAAACATCAAAAGGACTGAGAAGCTCAGGTGTCTCAACAATGGATTGAACCCAACTTATCAGAAAAAACATCATTATCTATGAGAGTCAACAAGTTGGAACCAGCCTATCGGCTGACTATGAACACCTACAACAAAAAATGCCCATCACGCAACTTGATTCTTAAGCACTACACATCATACGACCAGAAGTACTGTTTGCCATAGAACGTGTATCCATGAACCGAATAGGTCTGATGGAGAAATTGGAAGTCAGAGAGAAGAGAATCCTCAGGGAGGTCCTAGGTCCGGTAGAAGAAGGTGGGGAATTCAGAAGGCAACATAACTTGGAGCTCTACGAACATATCGAGAGGCTCTCTCCGCAACAAAAAGAAGGGTAGCTTTCTGTAGCAATATTGCAAGATTGCTTCCAAACAGCTTGACCAACCGTCTGTTCACCTTCTGGTAAAACAGAAAAGTTGTTACCACTTGTCTGACAGAAACTGAAAAGGACATTAAAGAATTGGGAATAAGTGATCTCCAGAACAGACAGTATGTGAGGCGTAACCTGAAGGAAGTCCGAGAATTTCAGGAAAAGCCCCAAAGGAAAGGTACCTCCTGACAGAAGAAAGGAAGGAGTTGCATTGGCAGAGGATGCGACAGTACTGGGCAAAGATCAAAGCCCTACAGTTGAACAAGTGTGGTCCAAAGTAGCCCATTCAAAACAACAAGAAGAAAATGGAATGACAAGCATTTTCATTTAAAGTACTTTTTAATGATTAGATTTTCATTTATTGTGCCTTTGATATTATCAGATAGTGAAGGGAATACTATAAAACATAGGAATTCCCCCCCCCCCCCCCTCCCCCACCGTACAAGTAACTTCTTTAGCCCAAAGTGGGAATAGTTTTACTTCCTGTGTGGTGGTCACCCTGTTGGCAATTTATTTCATTCTAAGCAGGGTTATTTATGACAAAACACATTGGAGAGTATACGTGCTGAGATTTTGAAGTCATTGTATCAAGCAGTTTGAAAGACTTGGGCACAAGTTTTGGGGAGATGTCCCACATGGTTTGAACTGCTCTCTTCTGTGGTTTGAAGTACTTTTCTTTCTTTTTCCTCTTGGTGTTCTCTCTGGAATATTATGCCAGAACAAATTATTAAGTGAAAGTAACCCAAATATGCTAACTTTGAGAAACTCATTACTGAGTGAGAGATCGGAGTTGAAATTACACTATCCAATCAAAAGTGTCGTAATCTTACCCTCCCACACATCAGCATTAAATTTCTCTTAGTCTCTTCATTATTTTCAAAAGCTTCAAAAAGCATAAGATATACAAAAGAAAATCTTTTTACTTATCCTCATTTTCTTTTCTTATTGACTCCAAGTCCTGTGCCTAGGGATGCATTCTTGCAGCTGAAATTTTGATTTAACTTTATGAGTTCCTGATGACTAAATAACTGATGAAGATTTGCGTGTATATTTTTTGAATTTGATTCTTTGTCACACTATTAAATATCACACCATTTTTACAGTTTCCACTTTATATTCCAAATTATATTGTTAGTGTGGATCACAAAAATTTGTCCATCTCCATCGGAGGTATGCCCACTACTCCTAACATTCTGCTGTACTCACAATATTCCAAAGAGTTTACGAAGCAAAAGAGTTTATAGGCATTCTTGCCAAACCAAGAATCTTCAAATTATAACATCATTTTATAAATGAGTCCAGAAATAAATTTAATAATTCACATTAGATTGTGCAATTAATAATATAAATTTAAAATATACCAGAAATTTCGTAGTTTCAAATATTTTTAAAAGAACAGTAATTTTAATTGTACATACAGAGTACTAACAAATTATTTTCTTTTTATACATTTTAGCATGAAATATAAAATCAAATGGAGTTCTTTCGGTGAAACAGCCAAGAATGTTCACTTATACCAGATTCGGGTTTAATCCTGGTATCGGCTATTTCTATATAAAAAGAAGGTTACGTTACAAAGGGTGTTCCATTACAGTGTAAACCTTTCACCCTTATGAAGACCTGAACTCTGATTTGGATACTTGCATTGAGGCGTATAATGTCAGTGGAGGAACGGCGGGCCAATCTTCTTCAAGAGCCAAAACCAATGAAGTTAGTTATGTTGGACATGGGGGTTTGGAGGGAAGTTGATGTCGTAACTCATCCTGAAGGTGTTCTGTTAGGTTCAGGTGTAGACTCAGCATTGCGATGCTTATTCAATCGCTCATCTCCAAACTGTTCCTTTACTGTACCAAGTACAAAATGCTATCAGAAGCATTTGTATCCTTGTGTATTTAGTGTTTTTTTTTTTTATTTTTTAATTTTTTTTAAAGTGCAGTAAGGGGCTCAAACTCTAACCACAAACACCCACATTCCATAACACCTCATCTGTGCTTCACTATTGGCAGTACACATGATAGTAGGTAACATTCTCCAAGCATTCGCCAAACACAAACCTTTGCTTTGGATTTCTCAGGGTATAACCTGGTTCATCATTTCAAATCACTTGTTCCCATTCTTATGCTGTCTGTTGGCTTCACTCTTTACACTACCTCAAGTGTCATTTAGCAACGCCTACAGAACTATGTGACTGATGAGCTTCTTGTTCTGTACAACTCCCTATGCACAGTAATTGTGCTAGCTTTGACTGATGATAGTACTTTGGAACACATGGAAGATTTTTTTTTCTGCTGATTTCATGAGGATGGCAAACTTCTTTTCATTTGACTTGCTACACAATATGATTGTAAAGACTACCACCACAACCATCTTGAAGGCTTCTTTACTGATTGTGTAGGGAACTAGGCAGATAGTTGTATACTTCATTACAATGGAAATTTCGAGACCTGCAGTGTATACAGAAAGCAGACTACATATCTATTTCTCATGAAACACATTGTGGATAATTCTCAAGCATTTGAGTTCCCTATCTAGTTCAAGTAAAGAATGAGAGTAAGGAGTACAGAGGTACGCTGATATGGTTTAAACTGATGAAAACCTTCGTAGCATTCTAGGTGCAATGTCAGAAATGAAATTCTTGAACTTTTGACACTCAGCAACATCAAGGTACTGAGGAGTGAAGCTCCTGTTAGAAGCAGATGTAACTTTAGTTTACAGGTTCACCTGTAAACTGTTTCTGCATTTCCCGTAGCTATTGTTTTGTGTGACATGCCATTAACGGTAATCATATGTTGCTCTTTTGCCTGTAATATATTGATTGTTTGTGTGTATTTGGGGCAGATGGAATTTTATTTGTGTAGTGAGTAAAGAAACCTAATTTCTTGTTATTACTGTCATACAGTTGCAGCTTTTATGGTTTTGGTGATTTGTGAACCCTGAAAAACGTTAAAGCATTTGTCAGGGGACTGAATAATTCACGTTGTTTATAACACATGCATCCGTGTAACGAAATTTTTCTTTTATTTTTGATATAAATAAATTTTACCTCTTATGTTAATGTCATTGAGAGTACTTAGGAGATGTGTACAAAAGTTTCATTACATAGATAATATGATTTATGTGGAAAGAATCATTGTATGTCTTCTACCATAACTGTGTGCATCATGAAAGTTTCAGAGATGTCATGCAAGAGTAAATGTGTAAGAGAATTAACTTTTGAGAGATGCTTCAAGATGTGTCCTATCAGTATCTCTCTTCTTTTAGCTATCTTGTGCCATAATGTTCTGTGCTGCCTCTGTTAGATTCAGTACCTCTTCATTAGTTAACCAGTCTGCCATCAGATCTTCAGCATTCTTCCGTAGCAACACATTTCAATCCAGACTATTGTAATTTAACCCAACCCAAAAAACATCAGTTTTAAAAGAAAATATTTGAAACACGTCCCAAAAAACTCAGTGAATTCAAAGTATATTTAACTGGGCCAGTGTCCTTGCCGCAGTGATAACATCAGTTCTCATCCGATTACCAAAGTTAATTGCTGTTGGGCTTGGTTAGCAATTGAATGGGTCATCATCCGGTTTTGCTGAGAGCTGTTGGCAAATAGGATGCACTCAACTCTGGTGAGGCCAAGTGTGGAGCTACTTGATTTAGTATTGGGAATAGCTGGGAGAGCAGTGTGCTGACCACATGCCCCTCAATATCTTCATCCAATGACACCTATCGGTGAAGGATTACATGGTAGTCAGTCAGTACTGTGGGGCTTTCCAAGGCCTGTTCAGTCGGAGAGGTTTGAGAATGGGCGAGTCAGCCCGAAACTGGTAACGACTGTGGGAATAAATTGTAGATCCATGGAGCTGAGACAGACAAAATAAAAACTTCCCAAATTTTTCTCAGTACTATATAGCTGCCAAAAAAGCCACTATATTTACTTAAAGCAACTATTTCTCATCACAGGAATTTATTTTATTAGTATTGTTTAATTTTTCTTATAATATAAGGAACACAGCTAAATAACATTTACATTTCCAGAAAAAAAATCTTTATGTTGGTGTAGATTTGTAATTACAGTAAAGTACAATTTACTGTTTTTTGGAAGCATGCAGACATTTATAGATCCTGTGTAATAATGTTGTGTGTTTCGGAGAACAGGGCTCTTGGCGTCTCTGCCCGGACTGTGAGGAAGGTACCCACCTCCATAAAAAAAAACCTCAACCTCAAGGTGTGCTACGTGCTGAGGTGGTGAATGGCTGTTCAGGTGAAACAGTCTTTAGCAAGCAACCTCTGGGGCATCTGCCACACCCCAGTTGAATGAGGCTTGCTCAGACATGCAGGGCTCTGCCTGGGTCAACGGTTGTTTTCCTAGCGTCTCGCGGAATCCTTATAGAACTGTCTCATGAAACTACTACTCCTGACAGGATGGGTGTACTGTTAGGCAACACCTTCACCCACTTCTCAAAGAGAGCTCGGTTGGTCAGCCCTCCCGAAAAGAAGTCTCAGAGTAATAGTAACAGGGCATTAGTGTGTCATAACACTTTCATTGTAATCAAACGAATTGGTGGAAGCTTTGAGAAGATATTACCTTTGTATATTAACAAGGCATTGGAATGTATTGCTGGGTCTCTGAAAAATGTCAAATGACTACATGATGGAACACTTTTGGTTGAAACTGCTAAGTCCACCAAAATATCTAAGCTTCTGACATGTAAGGCCTTAGGTGACTACCCAGTTGAGGCTGAACTGCATAACACCCTTAACTATAGTAAGGGTGTGGTCACATGCACTGATATAATGGAGATGGGCCCCGTGGAGTTCCGTGAAAAGTGGAAGAATGTGGGCATCACAGAGGTGCAGAATTACACTCCTGGAAATTGAAATAAGAACACCGTGAATTCATTGTCCCAGGAAGGGGAAACTTTATTGACACATTCCTGGGGTCAGATACATCACATGATCACACTGACAGAACCACAGGCACATAGACACAGGCAACAGAGCATGCACAATGTCGGCACTAGTACAGTGTATATCCACCTTTCGCAGCAATGCAGGCTGCTATTCTCCCATGGAGACGATCTTAGAGATGCTGGATGTAGTCCTGTGGAACGGCTTGCCATGCCATTTCCACCTGGCGCCTCAGTTGGACCAGCGTTCGTGCTGGACGTGCAGACCGCGTGAGACGATGCTTCATCCAGTCCCAAACATGCTCAATGGGTGACAGATCCGGAGATCTTGCTGGCCAGGGTAGTTGACTTACACCTTCTAGAGCACGTTGGGTGGCATGGGATACATGCGGACGTGCATTGTCCTGTTGGAACAGCAAGTTCCCTTGCCGGTCTAGGAATGGTAGAACGGCCAGTGTAGGAGATCGCTCCCCACACCATGATGCCGGGTGTTGGCCCTGTGTGCCTCGGTCGTATGCAGTCCTGATTGTGGCGCTCACCTGCACGGCGCCAAACATGCATACGACCATCATTGGCACCAAGGCAGAAGCGACTCTCATCGCTGAAGACGACACGTCTCCATTCGTCCCTCCATTCACGCCTGTCGTGACACCACTGGAGGCGGGCTGCACGATGTTGGGGCATGAGCGGAAGACGGCCTAACGGTGTGCGGGACCGTAGCCCAGCTTCATGGAGACGGTTGCGAATGGTCCTCACCGATACCCCAGGAGCAACATGTCCTTAATTTGCTGGGAAGTGGCGGTGCGGTCCCCTACGGCACTGTGTAGGATCCTACGGTCTTGGCATGCATCCGCGCGTCGCTGCGGTCCGGTCCCAGGTCGACGGGCACGTGCACCTTCCGCCGACCACTGGCGACAACATCGATGTACTGTGGAGACCTCACGCCCCACGTGTTGAGCAATTCGGCGGTACGTCCACCCGGCCTCCCGCATGCCCACTATACGCCCTCGCTCAAAGTCCGTCAACTGCACATACGGTTCACGTCCACGCTGTCGCGACATGCTACCAGTGTTAAAGACTGCGATGGAGCTCCGTATGCCACGGCAAACTGGCTGACACTGACGGCGGCGGTGCACAAATGCTGCGCAGCTAGCACCATTCGACGGCCAACACCGCGGTTCCTGGTGTGTCCGCTGTGCCGTGCATGTGATCATTGCTTGTACAGCCCTCTCGCAGTGTCCGGAGCAAGTATGGTGGGTCTGACACACCGGTGTCAATGTGTTCTTTTTTCCATTTCCAGGAGTGTATATGAGAAGAGGCAATGGAAAATTGGAAAAATAGACAACGTTTATTCTAACGTTTAGTACTACCGAATTTCTGGAACATATCCGTGCTGGCTATATCCACCTGAAGGTTTGCCCGTTTGTTCCTAACCCCATGTGATGCTATAAATGTCAAAGATTTGGCCATACCACTATGGGATGTAATGGGACGGCTACATGTGGCAATTGTGGAGGCTCTGCTCATGAGTCAGGGACTTCTTGTACACTTCGTCTGAAATGTGTTAACTGCTCTAGGGATCACCCAGTGTGGCACAGAAAGTTTGGGGTTTACAACAAGGAAAAGAAAATTCAAGAGTTGACAGTACAGAGACGCATACCCTATGGTGAAGCTAAAAAGGCCTACAAAGCCATGCAACCACCGGTTTTTGCAACTTCTTTTGCAGCAGACCTTAAAACACCAATAGCTAAGTGTGATGCCTTGACACAAACTCAGACCACAGATTCAAGTATGGACACATGAACTTGTTGCTGTACCTTTGGGCGAAACGCTCCACTTGAAACTGATGTCGCTCAGAAGCCGTCAGCCGTAAACTTACCACCTAAGCCACACACCACTCCCTGACTTCAGAAGCCACCTAAGCCATCGCAGCAACCCAGGCAGCCTCCTCCTCCTGTCAGTAAAGAAAAAACGTCCTTCTAAAAGTAGTTCTAAGTCCAAGGAAGTGGTAGATAAGCCTTCGGATCGACGAGCACTCTCCCTTTCTGATGGCGACTATGTTCTTGAAGATATGGACTTCCAATCGGAGGAACCAGAGAACGCGGAAACGGCTAACATTCTGCCTGACCTCCCCAGTAAATCACCGCCTCTGAGGGAGAAAGTAAGGAACTAACATCGCTAACCAACGGCTTCCATAGGGACTTCTGTGTTGCAGTGGAATTTGAACGAATGGGTATTGCTCACATTTGGAAGAACTGCAACTGCTGGTCCAGGATAAACCTTTCTGCATCTGCTTACAAGAAACGCATTTTAAAGTCACAGACACACCTACATTATGGGTCTATCACATATACAGGAAAGACGGTGCTACTGTAGGCAGGGCTAAAGGTGGAGTGGCTATTTTTCTTGATGCCAGATACCTCTCCTCTCCAGGCCCTCTTACCACGACTATCAAAGCAATTGCTGTGAAAGTTCTGTCACCGTTTACTACCACAGTGTGCTCTTTCTACCTGCCCCCCCCCCCCCCCCCAATGACGCTTTGGATGTGGATGCACTGGCAGACCTCTTCCAGGCACTCCCGCGCCCATTCCTTCTTGTGGGGTCTTAAGTGCCCACAGTGTGCTGTGGGGCTCGGCTACTACTTGCTCCAGGGGTTGGCTGATCGAGCGACTCGTCCAGTCTGAGGATATCTGCCTTCTGAATGCGGGTCAGATGACTCACTTTTCCACAGCTACAGGGTCTTTTTCAGCTATTCAGATTTACATTCTAGTGATCAGTTCCCAGTGAGCATTCCTCTGCCGCCTAGGACAGTGACCAGCAGGAGACCACGCAAGATGGATCAAAGGGCAAATTGCTTCCAGTGTAGTCGGCAGGCTATTTTTGAACGACAGGATTGTGCGCAAGAGGCAGTGGTCCATATCACTCAAGAGATCCAAAGGGCTGGCCCGTATCACTCAAGAGATCCAAAGGGCTGCCGGAGAGTCCATCCCCAGGTCTAGTGATCACTGCGGACGAACGCCTGTACCTTGGTGGAATGACGACTGTCGTTTGGCAATCAGGGCCAGACGGACAGCTCTTAGGAACTTCAAACGGTGTCCAGCTACAGACAGTCTTCAGGTCTGCAAGAGCGCATGCAAGGCGAGTGATCAAAGAGCGGAAGAGGGCTTTCTGGAGGGAATTCATGGCTTCCATTAATCGCTGCATTTCTGCTGCGCACGTTTGGGAATCAATAAGATGGATTTTAGGCTAGGGTAGTCCCCCTCCCCTTACGGCATTGTCAAATATGGGGTCTTGGTGTACATGCCAGAAGAGGTGGCTCACGTTTTAGCTGAACACTTCTTTACTGTTACTAAGTCATCCAGACAAGTTCCTGCTCTTCAGGTATTCCATCGGACTGCAGAGATGAGGGAGATCAATTTTTTTCTCGCGTAATGAAGTCTACATCCTTCCATTCTCTATGTGGGAACTGGAATCAGCTTTATCTGCAGCCAAAGACACTGCTCCAGAACCTGAAGAGATCCATTATACCATGCTTCGTCATCTGTGCCCTGAAGCGAAAGGTCAGCTCCTCCCTTGTTTCAATCAGATTTGGTTTGATGGACAGTACCCCATGACTTGGAAGGAGGCAATCTTACTTCCATTCAGGAAACCAGGTAAGGACCGTAGCACCCTTAACAGTTATCGCTGTGTCACCCTTACTAGTTGTATGGGTAAGACTTTTGAACGCATAGTCAACTGCTGCCTCGTCTGGCTGCTCGAGTCCTGAGGTTACCTGAGCCGCTCCCGGTGCGATTTAAGGCGCTACCGTTCCTCTAATTCTACTAGAGACGGCGATACAGGAGTCCTCCTTACGCCGAAACCATTTAGTTTTTGTGTGTTTTTTACCTCGAAAAAACATATGACACTACTTGGAGGTACAACATCCTTCGCCAACTTCATGAATGGGAACTACGTGGACGCCTGCTGCTTCTGAACCAATCCTTTCTCGAGGACAGACGTTTTCGTTATCACATTGGCGATGCCATGTCTGATTGCTTTGTTCAGGAGAATGGTGTATGCCCCAGGACAGTGTTACATTGTTTGCCATTGCTATCAATGGCATTTCCTCTGCAGTCAGATGCTCTTTGTGGATGACTTTTCAATCTTCTACTCTTCCTCTGATCTTACGACGACGATGAGGCAGCTACAACTGACCATTAAGAGGCTGGAAATCTGGGCCCAGACAACTGATTTTCGGTTCTCACCTGAGAAGACTGTGTGTGTCAGTTTTAATCGTGCTCGTCAGAGTTTTAACCAACCAGGGCTTACAATGGGGGACCGTATTTTACTTTTTCAAGACATAGTGCGCTTTGTGGGTTTATTATTTTACTCGAAATTAACATGACTCCTACACCTGAAAGACCTACGAACCAAGGGCTTCCAGTTGTTGAACACTTTGAAATGCCTTGGCGGAAAAACATGGGGAGCTGACAGGTCCCGCCTTATACAGTTTTATAGGGCATTTGTTCGATCACACTTAGACTATGGCAGCGTGGTCTATGGATCGGCCCGTCCTTCCTACCTCCGGATGTTAGATGCTGTCCACCATGCGGGCATTCGGATGGTATACGTGCTACGGACGGTCTCAAGGATCTGGATCTCTCGGGCATGAAAATACACACCCAGGGATGCAACGGACTGCCTCCTTGGTGTCTTCGGAGGCCCAAAGTGATTTTAAGCTTGACGCAGTATTCGAAAAATTGTGTTCCAGATATGGTTTTTACAACTTTGTTTTCGTCTATTTTAAGTATGTACCATAGTTTTATTGTTATTTATACAGATGGATCCTAGCAGGGAAATGCTCTCGGTTGTTCTGTGGTTTTTCCCTGATAGGGGTTTTAAAGTACGTTTTCCAGAACAATTTACAAATTGCGCAGTTATATGGCATTGGGAAGGACGGCAGACTTTAGTACATTATAGACTGCTCTGCATGTGGGGACAGCCTTTGTCAGATGTATCATCATTTAAAGTCCTTTGCCATCTCTGACAGAATAACAGTCATCAGCAGACCTTAAAGTTTCAATTTCTTCTCCCTGAATTTTAGTTCATTTTCATATTTTTCCTTAATCCACACTCTATTTACAGAATTGGTGCTATAGTACCAACATAAAGACCGGCGCGGAAAAATGAAGGAAAACGTATTTTTTTATTTGAATGTGCAAGTTACTATTTTGTGCAGGATAGCAAACACTTACCTGGTCTCTTCTCATGGTTTGTCTGTTGGTACAGAGTAAAGACTATGTTGGTTTGCTCTCAGTTGTTATTTGATTCAGTTGATTGTGTGAAATTGTTCGTACTGTTTAAGATGTTGATTTCAGGGTATCTTTCTGGCAGAGTATTGCTGAATGTATGACGATTTGCCGTGGAATTTTGTGTATGATATTTGGAGTTTTAAAGTTGTATAAGGTGTGAACTGCAGTACTTGGGTACTTTCTACATTTAAAGCCAGCTGCCGTTCATCACAACAACTAGAAATTTTGTCTGTCATCTTGTATCCTTACACAGCTACTGAATTACAGCAATTTCTCCTACACTAACACATCATAAGCAAACAACTGTAGACTCTTGCCCACATTGGCCATCAGATCATTTATGTCTATAGAAAATACCAGCAGTTCTATCACACTTCCAGGGGGCACTCCTGACGATACCCTTGTCTCTGATGAACACTCGCCATGGAGGTCAACATACGGACTTCAATTACTTAAGAAGTCTTCGAGCTATTCACGCATTTGGGAACCTATTCCATATGCTCTTACCTTCGTTAATAGTCTGCAGTGGAGATCTGTAGGAGCGGCGGACAAAAGTAAATGGTTCAAATGGCTCTGAGCACTATGCGACTTAACTTCTGAGGTCATCAATCGCTTAGAACTTAGAACTAATTAAACCTAACTAACCTAAGGACATCACACACATCCATGCCCGACGCAGGATTCGAACCTGCGACCGTAGCGGTCGCTCGGCTCCAGACTGTAGCGCCTAGAACCGCACGGCCACTCCGGCCGGCGACAAAAGTAAATGAAAGGGACTAGTTTTTAAGGTAACTTTTAATCTTTTTTTCGGTTAGTGTAAGAAAGTTTGCATAAAATTTTCGATTCGCTCGTTTCTTCCAAAAATAAAATGTGACACTTATTTTTCATGTTTGGCTGTTATTGTTTGCTACCCCGTAGTTTGGTCTCTTTGCGCAAAAAAAAAGACAAAAACGAATTGTGCGCGATTTCCGCTCAGTAGGAAAAGGGGTTGGGTTGCCTCTCCATTTGAAAAATGATAAAATAACATTAAATAGTATTAATTATTTATTTCAAAAATGTTGACAAAGAACTTTCTAACCAAAAATATTCTTTAATAAAGTCTAAATTTTTCGTGGATCTGTATGGATGCACTCAGATACAACATGAAGTGTATAATTTTTACCAGGTAAAATCGCCAAACAGTCGTATATTTTGAGAAGTTATTTTTTGGACGACAACCAGTTTCGGCATTTCAATAATGCCATTTTCAGGACCCTTAGCGCTCCATGTACAGACTGTCAGATGTATCGATACTTGCATGCTGGAGCCAGAAATATCTGGATTAAAGCGAAATCTCGGAATCCAGATATTGGTGGCTTCATTATGCAAGCATCGATGCATCTGACTGTTTGCACATGGAATGCACAGGGGCCTGAAGATGGCATTATTGAGATGCCGAAACTGGTTGTTGTCTAAAACAAAAACTTCCTAAAACATAAGGCTGCTCGGCAACTTTACTTGGTAAATGCACAAATAAAAAAAAAATGGCATCACCCCATTTCCCAGAACTCCTGAAGATAGACGTTCACTGTGGATACTAGATCACAGAGACAGTCCCTTTGACTGTTCAGAGATGTCACCAAACCCGCCCAAAGATGTAAACAACCATGCATGACCAGCGCCTATTAGACGAAGGGGCTCCGACAGTAGACCAGATCCAGTCATTCCAGCAGGAAGGAGGTACATGGCTCGTGTTGTCTGAAGTTCAACCACGCATAAACGGTCAGTATTGCGGTTCGATCGCGTCCGCATTGTTACTTTGTGCCAGAAAGGACTCTCAACAAGGGCAGTGTCCAGACGTCTCGGAGTGAACCAAAGCGATGTTGTTCAGACATGGAGGAGATACGGAGAGACAGGAACTGTCGATGACTTACCTCGTTCAGGCCGTCCAAGAGCTACTACTGCAGTGGATGACCGCCACCTATGGATTATGGCTCGGAGGAACCCTGACAGCAGCGTCACCATGTTGAATAATACTTTTCGTGCAGCCACAGGACATTGTATTACGGCTCAAACTGTGCGCAATAGGCTGCATGATAAGCAATTTCACTCCCGACGTCCATGACGAAGTCCATCTTTGCAACCATGACACAATGCAGCACGGTATAGATGGGCTCAACAACATGCCGAGTGGACCGCTCAGAATTGGCATCACGTTCTCTTCACAGATGAGTGTCGCATATTCCTTGGACCAACAATCGTCTGAGATGTGTTTGTAGGCAGCCGGGTCAGGTTGAGCGCCTTAGACACACTGTCCAGCGAGTGCAGCAAGGTGGAGGTTCCCTGCTGTTTTGGGTGGCATTATGTGGGGCCGACGTACCCCGCTGGTGTTCATGGAAGGCGCCTTAACGGCCGTACGATACGTGAATGCCACCCTCTGGCCGTTAGTGCAACGATATTGGTAGTGTATTGGCGAGGCATTCGTCTTCATGGTCGACAATTCGCGCCCTTATCGTGTACATCTTGTGAATGACTTCCTTCAGAATAACGACATGGCTCGACTGGAGTGGCCAGCATGTTCTCCAGATAGGAACCCTATCGAACATGCCTGGGATAGATTGCAAAGAGCTGTTTATGGACGACACCAACCACTCTGAGGGATCTGCGCCGAATCGCCATTGCGGGGTGGGACAATCTGGACCAACAGTGCCTTAATGAACTTGTGGATTGTATGCCACAACGAATACAGCCATGCATCAATGCAGGAGGATGTGCTACTGCGTATTAGGGGTACTGGTGTGCACAGACATCCGGACCACCACCTCTGAAGGTCTCGCTGTATGGTGGTACAACATGCTATGTGTGGTTTTCATGAACATTAAAAAAGGCGGATATGATGTTTATGTTGATCTCTATTCCAATTTTCTGTACACGTCCCAGAACTCTGGGAACCGAGGTGATGCAAAACTTTTCCTGATGTGTGTATTTGCCCGGCCGCAGTCCGATTCCACAATGGAGCAGCAATTACTGAAGTGTATACAGCTTCTGTTAACTTTGTAAATTTTGTATTACAGTGTTCTGTGAACTTGACACCTGCATCACCTGGATAATTTACAACTTTTAACTTAGTACCTAGGTGCAGTGTGTTGACGACACCTGAAGAATGCATGGAAATTATTGATCGAAACATCCAGGTGCAAGCTGTGTGCTTTGACTACAGTCAGTGTTAATGAAGAAATGGACAACGCTTTTGGATTCATGTAAAGTACGCTGCAAAACGCCCATTCACAACTCAACCTATTGATATAATATCATTTGAATATAGCCACTGCTGTGTGCTGAAATGTCAAAAAACGTTTAATCGCGGGGGAATCCAGACTGGCGTCGTAAGGACGCCATGAAAATGTCAGCCAGTGGATGGGCTGTTTGAACTGCCCGTACCTGCGTATAATGGTATTCTGTGTAGTGCACAACAGCTTTGAAGTTATCACCTGTTCGCTGTGATTTAATTCTTTCAATTCCGTTCTTTGTTTTAGATCTCTTTCCAATTTCCAGATAAAAATATTAATATTTATAAAGTTTGATCAAGTTTCTCCGTCTTGATGCTGTGTTCTTCAGTCAGCTGGCCCCAAGACTTAAATGCACGCAACATGAGCACTACCGATGTATCATAACACCCAGAAATTAGTTTAATCGTGATTATTATGGAATTATTGCATTTATTTCGCTTGACTTACCTGTTTCTTCCCCCTTTCAAAGTGACGTTTGACTGCATTTTGGAACATTACTTCATTCAGGCAACACTCTGTGTGCCAGTAATGCCATTTCACATTCAGTGCTCCCAAGATGTTTAATTTATGAAATAAGTACTGTATGTTCTTAGGTATTTACGTAAGTACAGCTCAAATTTAAAATCGCTTCATCTCGAGTTTCATAAAAATTGACGTACGTGTGTTGGCGTTAGTATACTTTCGTCTGTTGTTGTGCTTCACGGTTCTGTGGAGTTTCACTTTTGGTTCAGAAGATTAAGGTGACAGATGATTTTCCAGATTTTGTAAAGCCACACAGTGGATATCACTATCGACGACAACAAATGCAATGCTTTGGTTTCTGAAGCAGCACGGGATCATTCTTAGACATACGTAGTGGTATGGAAACACAAATAAAATAAATTACCGCCTGTTCTTGTGGTCGTAATTCAACTAACATAAACATTTTCAGCACATAAATCCTTTTCGCCATCCGCTTTGCATGGTGAACTCCCTTGGAGCACAGAAACATACTCCATGAGATGGTTCTTCGTGAAGAGAGTTCGCAGTTAATTAAAAAACTATCACTATAATTCTCTGGGATATCTGATGCCGGCAAAGCAAATACGAGATCTTTTGCCAAAATGTTTTCAACTAAAACACATGCACCTCCAACAGTGGTCGTATTTTATACTGTTCTTTCAGAAACTAGTAATGTAACTAAAATGACATTGAACACGAGTTTCATGAACAACTTCTTGCCACTCTTTTCCGTAGTAAACCAGACAACCGAATTGTGCTTAAAATTGTGAGCATTTAGTATGATGTTCCTCAGCTCCTGTGTCTGACGTCGTGACTTTTCCAAATGAATCTTTGCCTTTGATGCATAGTTAATTTATACAACGGCAAAGTGTAAAAGAAAACATTTAACCGTGGTTTAACATATGACAGTTTACTTCCAGTTATTCCATGCTGCCAGCCGTGGTGGCCGAGCGGTTCTAGGCGCTACAGTCTGGAACCGCGCGACCGCTACGGTCGCATGTTCGAATCTTGCCTCGGGCATGGATGTGTGTGATGTCCTTAGGTTAGTTAGGTTTAAGTAGTTCTAAGTTCTAGGGGACTGACGACCTCCGCAGCTAAGTGCCATAGTGCTCAGAACCATTTGAACCATTTGCCCTCTCTCTACCTGGCAGATTACTGGCCCGTCACCTCATCCAACTAATTTGATGCTTTCTGAGTTGTTCTCCCCACCCCCCAGTGGGCAACAATTCATGTAAAAACGAGATGTGTAAAATCTGTATAGTATTCACAGTTAGGTATAAAACAGGAACGACGAACGAGTAAAAATGAACGGTTCCCGAACAGAGACTTGAGTCACAGGGTGGGGGGTTCAGGTTATGGTAACAACCTCAGGAGTCCATTACACGCAAGAGGCGCTTACACGACACGGGTTCGAGGGGGGCTGTGTGGCGTGGCTAGGCGTTTTTTTTTTATGTTAGAGGATCTCGGGGAAACACAGAAAGGATTTCAGTCTCAAAGGGCGCAGGTGGAACACAGGAAGAACGTTGATACAGGAACCATCGGTATAGCAATTGTAAATTGTCGTAGCTGTGTTGAGGAAGTACCAGAGCTCCAAAGAATAATAGAAATCACTGATGCTCCAGTCGTTATACGCACTGAAAGCTGGCTAAAGCCGGAGATAGGTTCAGCCGAATTTTTTACGAAGAACCTAATGGTGTTCAGAAAGGATAGGCTAACCACAGTTGGCAGTGGCATGTTTGTTGCTGTTAATAGTAGTTTACCATCAAGCGAAATTGAAGTAGATAGTTCCTGTGAGTTAGTACGGGTAGAGGTCATTCTGGGCAACCGGAATAAAATAATAATTGGATCCTTTTACTGACCCCCCCAACTCAGATGATGCAATTGCTGAAAGGTTCAAAGAAAACTGAGTCTAATTTCGAACTCGTACCCGACTCTACAATTGTGACTTCAATTTACCTTCGATATGTTGGCGAAAATACGTGTTTAAATCTGGAGGTACGCTTAAAGCGTCATCCAGAATTTGAGTCCACTCGCACAGTAAATGGTTGTGAAAACGCACTTGCTCTCTTAGCAACAAATAATCCGGAGTTCATAACAGGCATCAAAACGGATGCAGGGATTAGTGACCACAAGGTTGTTGTAGCGTGACTGAATACCGTAACTCCCAAATGCTCCAAAAATAAACGAAAAATATCTTTTCAAAAAAGCACATACAAATTCCCCTGCCGCTTTCCTCAAAGACAATCTTCACTCCGTCCAAATTAACACTGTAAGTGTTGGCCAGATGTGGTTTGAATTCAGAGTTATAGTATCGACAGCAATTGAGAGATTTACACTACATAAATTAACAAACGACGGAACTAATCCTTCATGATACACAAAACGGTTCAGAACACGGTTGCAGAAACAACGAAACAAACATGCCAAATTTAATCGAACCCGAAATATCCAAGATTGCCTATATGTTACAGAAGCTCGAAATTTAACGCGGACTTCAATGCGAAATGCTTATAGGCCTAAAAGCTTCCAAAATGAAACTTTGTCACGAAACCTGAACAGAAAATCGAAAAAGATTCTGGTCGTAAGTAAAGTGTGCAATCGGCAAGACACAATCAATGTCTTCTCTGTGGGATGGCAATGGAAATACTGTCGAAGACAGTGCTGCTAAAGCAGTTACTAAACACAGTCCTCCGAAATTCCTCCACCGAAGAAGACGAAGTAAACATTCGATAATTCGAATCAAAAGCAACTGCCAACTTGAATAACTCTGGTGTAGATATCCTCGGAGCAGCGAAGTAACTTAAATCACTTAATAAAAGCAAGTCTTCCAGTCCAGATTGAATGCCGATTAAGTTTCTTTCTGAGTATGCTGATGCAGTAGCTTCATACTGAAACAATCGTACACAGCCACTCGTTCGACGAGACTGGGAAGTTGCACGGGTCACCAATATTGAAGAAAGACAATAGAAATAATCCACTAAATTACAGTCCCATAACATTCACATCAATACGGAGTAGAAATTGGGAACATATATTGTGTTCGAACATTAGGAATTTTCTCGAAGTGAATGGCTCCTTGACACACAGTTAACTCGGATTTAGAAAGCATCGTTCGTGTGAAACACAAGTAGCTCTTTACTCACACGAAGTCTTGACTGTTGTCAACAAGAGATTTCAAATTGATTCGGCATTTATAGATTTCCAGAAGGCTTTGGACACCGTACGTCACAAATGGCATGCAGTCAAATTGCTTGGTTATGGAATATCGTTTCAGTTACACGACGGGATTCGATATTTCCTCTCAGAGAAGTCACAGTTCGTAGGACTGATGGAAAGTCACTGAATAAAACAGAATTGATTTCTGGCGTTCCCGAGGTTGTATTATAGGTCCTCTGATGTTCGTTATCTATATAAACGATTTAGGAGACAATCTAAGCAGCAGTCTTAGGATGTTTGCAAATGACGCTGTCGTTTATCGTCTAGTAAACTCATTAGGAGATCAAAACAAATTGCAAAACGGTTTAGAAAAGATGGTGCGAAAACTGGCAGTTGAGCGTAAATAACGAAAAGTTTGCGGTCATTCAGATGAGTGCTAAAAGGAATCCGCTAAACTTCGGTTAAACGATTAATCAAACAAAACTAAAGGTCGCAAATCCAACCAAATGCTAAGGAATTACAGGTACGAACCCAACTTAAATTGGAAATAACAAGTAGAAAATGTTGTGGGGAAGGCGATACAAAGATTCCGTTTTATTGGCAGAACCCTTAGAAGATGCAACAGGTCTACTAAAGAGACTGCCTACTGTAATCTTGTCCGTTTTGTACGATCGCGAAACAGGGAAGAGAGAGTCACGGACGTGATACAGGATTTGAGATCGACACTATTAAAACAAAGGCCTTTTTTGTGCGGCGGGATCTTCTCACGAAATGTCAATCACCAACTTTCACCTCCGAATGCGAAAATATTTTGTTGATGACTTACATAGGGAGAAACGATCATCATAGAAAAATTAGGAAAATCAGAGCCCCCACAAAAAATATAGCTGTTCGTATTTTCCGCCCGCTTTTCGAGTGTGGAATAATAAAGTATTGTTGTAAAGGTGGTTCGACGAACCCTGTGGCAGGCACTTAGTGTGTGTTGCAGGTGTAGATGTAGATGTAAGGACGTTCACCACCGAACAAGTTCCCGAAGCTGAACGAGTTTGCCCATCTCTATTCCGAATTCATTCGAGGTCTGCTTAGACCTTTCTGGGATAAGAATTCGCAGCACTGTAACTGTATTCTAGAATCGGTCGCTGTAGAGTTTTGTATCTGATTTTCTTTACATTAGCACCGCCTTGGATATTACGTAACCGCCTACTTCATACCGCTTCGTGGTATTATCACTCAATGCTTGTGCTGGGAAGTGAGTGATTGTTCATCAATTTTGTATTCGGATAGTACGAGTTTGTTTTCTTCGTTATAGGACTCATCTGGTAGTATCGACTTTCCTGCTATTGATTACACTAATGGAAAACCCGTCCAAGCTTTCTAAATTTCCTTAAAATCATCTAACGAACACACTTCTTGTGGACAACAGTATTGTCAGCGCAAAGTCCCACAGCGCTGCTGCGCTAGAGCGCTAATTCTGGAGACTAGAGAGCTTCCGAAAATTGTGGATTTGTGGAGAGAGAAACGCAGACTAGAAGCTGTGAATGGGGGTGTCTGGACAGCTCAGCCGGTAATAGCATTGGCCGCGAAAGGCAACGTACTGGATCCAGATCCCGGGCGGCACACAGCTTAAATCTATGAGCAAGTTTCAGAATAGGGCAGAGTCCACTGCAGAGCGAAAGAGTCAATTTTGAGGCTATTGGCAGCTTAGCGTTTTTCAGTACGTATCCTTTCTGGTAGTCGATGTAGTGACGCGAGGCAGCAGAAGCCATTGGTGTAGTGCATCGTAACATGTGACGCTCACCCTGGTGCGGCGACTCATTACTGCTGGGGTACTCCTTCGTGTCACGGAATCCCTCGTATTACTGTCGTTGTGTTGAATCTCTGCGTGCTCTATGACACGAGGAGGAGAACCAGATGGCTGCCATCGTCGTACGGAACACTGCAGCTAGCTGTCGACTATTGAAAGAGAAATATCTTCTGGTACTTTCTTGCTCATCTGCGAAATGAGCAGCCGAGAAAAAGAGTTCATCCAAGTTGGAGCCGTGCTTTCGCTGGTATCCAGTATGACTCACTTTGCGACCATCTTGTTTTGCGGTCCGTGTGACAACTGCTTTCAGAGAAAAGCTGTGCGTGAAGTACCACGGGATGTCATGTCGTGCGGTTACAGATGTTCACCGTACCGCAGCTGAAAGTTTTTTTTTTTTTTTTTTCCCCTCCAGTGAATTACGTCAATCTTCTGAATTGAAATCAGTAGCGTAATTGTTCAAATGTGTGTGAATTCCTAAGGGACTAAACTGCTAAGGTCATCGGTCCGTAGACTTACACGCTACTTAAACTACCGTAGGCTAAGAACAAAATACACACCCATGCCCGGGGGAGGACTCGAACCTCAGGCGGGAGGGGACGCGCAATTCGTGAGCCACACCGCGCGGCGAGCGTAATTCAACGACGTCATGCAGGGGGTGGACACACCAGAAGCCCAGCACATTACCATGCCTGATACGATGTATGAATGATAAATACTGCTTCTGTGTGATTTTCAAGGCGGCTTTATACCCGTAATCCTGCTATTTTAGAGGCAAGTTCGGTGACCTGCACCCTAGAACTAACTAAAGACCGTGTGTCGCAAATAATTATCGTTGCAGTCCCCTGTACATTAGTAAAATTTTAATGTTTTCGCGGCGTAAAGACCGTTCCAGAAAATTTCTGGCGCGCATTAAAATAAATTTAGCTGCTTCTACGCAGTGGCTCGGTCCTCTAGTTAAGGACGGAGCAAGTGCTGGAGCGTTAGTCACCTCGGCCCACTCTGGAGATGGCTGGACGGTATTCAGCCGAAATATTAGAAGAACAAGAAGCTGAATTTATGCGGCTGCACGCCGCGTACAGTAGAGGATACTACACAGGAAAACTATACAGTAGAGGATGCATATCCAGCTTAATAAGAACGAAGCTGAACCGTGTCAGGTCATTTGCGTCGCCTTGAACTTCGTGAAGCAGCCTGACGTCAGCACTGAAACGGAACAGTTGTTCGTGTTATCGAGCCCCTGCTTGCTTTCCCTCTGCTTAGAATCCGCAAAGATCTAGCAAAAAACTTAAGAAAGGAAAATATACCTATCCCCAAGTCCAGCTGTAATCCTTTGGGATGACGTTTACCAGTAATCTATGACCAAACGATAAAATATCGGAACAGAAGTAATTTTACATTCACTGCATTTTCATTAACAGTACCTAGCGGCATACTGAGAAAAATAACATGACAGTTAATCTGAATTACTTAGAAATAAATATGACATTAGTGGTTATGGTACGATAAGTTGTCACAGGTATATTCTCCTATAGTCGTAATATTTGTGTGGACCCGCCAGGGTAGCCGAGAGCGACTCCTGGACTCGGGTAGACGCGCCGGCCCCGGATCGAATCCGCCCGGCGAATTAACGACGAGGGCCGGTGTGCCGGCCAGCATGGATGTAGTTTTTAGGCGGTTTTCCACATCCCGCTAGGTGAATACCGGGCTGGTCCCCACGTTCCGCCCCAGTTACACGACTCGCAGACATCTGAACACGCTCGCACTATTCCATTAATTACACTCGACGCAGACAGTAGGGATACACTAATTCCGTCCCAGGGGTTACGGGGTGGCGGCAGGAAGGGCATCCAGCCAGCTCTTTCCACTAACCTTGCCAAATCCGTTCCTAACAATGCCGACCCTGCGTCAGCGCGGGGCATGGCACCAGTGAAAGAAAGAAAGAAAGTCGTAATACCTATGTGGCCTTTTCAGTGCCATAATCAAACATGTTATTTTTCAGTGAGAATTATGTTAATGTGTAGGTCTTCGCAGCAGTTGGTCGAGGAACCAAATAGCAATCAAGAATGCGTCGTTCAGGAAGCGCATTACGTTCCAGATGACTACGGGGAAGCTGTGAAGCCGCCAGCCATTCCCGTGCTTTCTCATTCTAGAGTTCTGTGACTCTCGTCTCTTTAATCGCACATCTGCTAGCAAGCTATAACTTTGTCTTAGAACCTTTCCATTTGGTCCGTGTTTGCATAGAAAAACAACAATATGGGAACTGTGAGTCCGCCTTGATGCAAAACACTTTGTTATTTCTTTACTTATTTATTCGCCAAACTACTTTCGGCGACAAATATCGCCATTCTTTAAATCACAAAACATGCAGAAAATAGCATAGTTATACAAACACTGTAACACATTATTACATTTTTACTGTTCGTTTTTTTGAAATATGGTTTTCTGTGAATCCTTTTTTTCATACTATCTTATTTACTATATGTTATGGCATATTTTAAGAATTGTTGTCGCGGTGTGCGGCATATTTTCTCTGCTTTTTCTGTTGCCTTTTTCTGAGCCTACATCATGTTAGTAAACGATGACCTTTTAGTATTTGTTTAGTAACAGCCGTTCACAGTTGCAGATGGCATGATGTACACTCAGAAATACGGCAAAAGAAAAAGCACAGAAAAAATGCTGCAAACCGCGACAACAATTCTTTAAAAAAATCAGAATGGTTCAAAAGGCTTTGATCACTATGCGACTTAACTTCTGAGGTCATCAGTCGCCTAGAACTTACAACTAATTAAACCTAACTAACATAAGGACATCACGCACATCCATGCCCGAAGCAGTATTCGAACCTGCGACCGTAGCGGTCACGTGGTTCCAAACAGAAGCGCCTAGAACCGCACGGCCACACCGGCCGGCTCTTTAAAATATGCCATAACATATAACAAATATGGTAGTGAGAAAGTATCCACAGAAAACCATATTTAAAAAAAAAAAAAACAGTGAAAATGTACTAATGTGTTACAGTGTTAGCATAACTGTGCTATTTTCTGTATGTTTCAAATTTAAAAAACTCTCTTTTGATGGCGATATTTTTCGCCGAAACGGGGCTGGGAAATAAATGTTTTACATCAGGGCGGACACACACTTATTCCATGTTGTGTTTTCCCCCGTAAGCAGTTTGTTTCGCCCTCTTGGGCATTAGCGTTCTGCCCAATTGATGTAATTCAGCACCTTACAATCGGAGTCCATGTTATAATCGGCTGGGTGAGTTCGATGGTTGAAAGAATGCGAACACAGACCATTTCCACCCACTTGCACCATGCGTAGTAAAGTGCTTTGGTGCTCAAGCCAACCTTTGGATTGAGGACAATTTCACCTTACAGTCGACGTAACGTCATGGCCTTGCTAGTGGCAATGTTCTTACGTTAATGTATAGCTCAAAAGCACTTCCGACATCGGTTTTCACACATGATTCGAATATCCTTTATTCACTGTGCACTTTTCGATTTATACCAGAATTTCATGCTCAGGTTCACATTCATACCTACGCATCAGCTTTGTAAACCACCCAACTTGCTCACTCAAATCTGATTGATGATTCCCCTCATAAATAGCCTCTTACTACCACTACAATTTTTTTTGCTGCTTGTGTATTCTGCACACGGTATCGGCAAAACCTCTATCGCTAGAAATCGCGAGAACACGCTTTCCAGAAGTGACTCCGTTATCTCAGTTAGCTGACAGATATCGCATTCGTTCTTCCATCTCCGCATTCGACGACACTGAATAATACAAAAATCGGACGACCGATAGCCTATCCAAGTATTGTATGTTGAGCCTGAAAAGACAGGAAACTTTCTGATTTTGTTTTCGTTCTATTCAAACTTCCTCGTAAATTACACTTAAAGTCTGCACTTCGTTTGGCACTTACGGCGTGCGTTGTTGCTGTAGTGCATTAAGCACAACTCTTCTTAGCTAAAAGAGACGAGTGCCATATACACGGGAGGCGTGGGTGCGGGCGATAGGACGGGATTTCCGACACAGCCCCTGTTCAGTTTTGTCTCAAGCTCCTACGTACGGGGATTCTGTAATTAGAGAAGCTGTAGAAATAAGGATGTGCGAGAAGAATTTCAAGCTGACAGAGGAGACAACTGTCGCGGTGCATGCAAGCGATCTCCCGGTGCAGAGAAGAGCCAGACACATTTGTCTCAGCCGGCCGGAGTGGCCGTGCGGTTCTGGGCGCTACAGTCTGGAACCGAGCGGCCGCTACGGTTGGAGCAGGTTCCAATCTTGCCTCGGGCATGGATGTGTGTGGTGTCCTTAGGTTAGTTAAGTTTAATTAGTTCTAAGTTCTAGGCGACTGATGACCTCAGAAGTTGAGTCGCATAGTGCTCCGAGCCATTTGAACCATTTTGAACGTTTGTCTCAGTGTTTGCGTACGACGGTAGAGGTGGCGCCACTAGCGCTGACGTCGACGCTGTCTGCTACAGCATGACGTAATTACCGATCAATCCGAAGCCGCCTATGGGCTGTATAAGGCCATCACAGTAGCAGTTTTGACAGTCGTTTGCTCTAAGACAAGCACGATGGAGGTAAGGCCGGTATTACACTATCACATTTCTGTGTCAAAGTTGATAAGTCAAATATTTATGTCAAAGAAATTTGATGGTGTCATGGGGAACTCTGTTAAATCTCGCCGGTCGTCAAATAAATATGATAAAATCTAGGGCGTCGCTGTAAATTAGATCATAAAAGTAGCTTGTCTTCTGTTCACTCTAGTGCGAAGTGTTAACTCTTGAAGCGCTAGCATCGCTGCAGCGTTCTGTCACCAGTAGTGTGTTTGTAAACATGGCTCCGAAGTTTAATTCGCGTGTGCCACCAGCTACAAAATTAATAGATATGTATGAAGCTGATGAGGCGCTTTACAACCTCAGGCACCCCTGAGTACAAAAATAGATTTAGAAGACTGGAGAGTTACAAAAAAAAATTGCGGAGGTCATTAGCCGTGAGATATTGCCCAGGTGCACCGCTGACGACATAAAAAAGAAAATCAATGGCATCCGCTCAAGCTGTTCTCACGAGAAAGCAAAAGTACGTATGGACATACTTATTTCATTTCATATATATATATATATATATATATATATATAAATTTTCTGAGCTCTTCAGTATTCTTAATCTATTTTTGCACTCAGGATACCGCATATTGTAAAATGCCACATCAGCTTCATACATTTCTTTGTGGTTGTGGGACACAAAATGTAATTATTACTAAAATAAAAATAGGTCTTAATGCACACAAAGTGTACTGGACATTTATTTACTTTCAGATATTAGTCCTTTAGTGCTTTATAAATTGCTTCACACGTTACAGGTATTATTTTAGTTAATGTGCACTGTCGTGTTCGAGAGCTGTACTGTAAGCTATAGCAAATCTCTCCTGTAGCAAAAAATCGGAGTGTTACTGTGAGCCTGTCTTCTGCAGATATAGAAGTTCTTTAGTGAGTATTGCGCTTTATGATATGACGAGACACTTCACTTAGTGTATACTGAAATGTATGCTCATACATTCATACATTCTTAAGTAATTTATGTACGACTTGACGTCCTCCACTAGAATCTCACGTTACAAATTTTGTTGAATGCTTTTATCGTTTCGTCGTAAAACCTACGGCTTCACCCAGGCACGTATCTCCTCCCCCCCCCCCCCCCCCACCCCAACCTCCGCTTCTCTTACAAATGAGCACACAGTGCAATTGCCGTACATGCTACTGCTGCGCGTAACAAGAAGTTATTTTTGTCAGCTTATTGAACTTTGGCGAAAAATACACTCCTGCAAATTGAAATAAGAACACCTTGAATTCATTGTCCCAGGAAGGGGAAACTTTATTGACACATTCCTGGGGGCAGATACATCACATGATCACACTGACCGAACCACAGGCACATAGACACAGGCAACAGAGCATGCACAATGTCGGCACTAGTACAGTGTATATCCACCTTTCGCAGCAATGCAGGCTGCTATTCTCCCATGGAGACGATCGTAGAGATGCTGGATGTAGTCCTGTGGAACGGCTTGCCATGCCATTTCCACCTGGCGCCTCAGTTGGACCAGCGTTCGTGCTGGACGTGCAGACCGCGGGAGACGACGCTTCATCCAGTCCCAAACATGCTCAATGGGGGACAGATCCGGAGATCTTGCTGGCCAGGGTAGTTGACTTACACCTTCTAGAGCACGTTGGGTGGCACGGGATACATGCGGACGTGCATTGTCCTGTTGGAACAGCAAGTTCTCTTGCCGGTCTAGGAATGGTAGAACGATGGGTTCGATGACGGTTTGGATGTACCGTGCACTATTCAGTGTCCCCTCGACGATCACCAGAGGTGTACGGCCAGTGTAGGAGATCGCTCCCCACCATAATGCCGGGTGTTGGCCCTGTGTGCCTCGGACAAATGCAGTCCTGATTGTGGCGCTCACCTGCACGGCGCCAAACACGCATACGACCATCATTGGCACCAAGGCAGAAGCGACTCTCATCGCTGAAGACGACACGTCTCCATTCGTCCCTCCATTCACGCCTGTCGCGACACCACTGGATGCGGGCTGCACGATGTTGGGGCGTGAGCGGAAGACGGCCTAACGGTGTGCGGGACCGTAGCCCAGCTTCATGGAGACGGTTGCTAATGGTCCTCGCCGATACCCCATGAGCAACAGTGTCCCTAATTTGCTGGGAAGTGGCGGTGCGGTCCCCTACGGCACTGCGTAGGATCCTACGGTGTTGGCGTGCATCCGTGCGTCGCTGCGGTCCGGTCCCAGGTCGACGGGCACGTGCACCTTCCGCCGACCACTGGCGACAACATCGATGTACTGTGGAGACCTCACGCCCCACGTGTTGAGCAATTCGGCAGTACGTCCACCCGGCCCACTATACGCCCTCGCTCAAAGTCCGTCAACTGCACATACGGTTCACGTCCACGCTGTCGCGGCATGCTACCAGTGTTAAAGACTGCGATGGATCTCCGTATGTGACAGCAAACTGGCTGACACTGACGGCGGCGGTGCACAAATGCTGCGCAGCTAGCGCCATTCGACGGCCAACACCGCGGTTCCTGGTGTGTCCGCTGTGCCGTGCGTGTGATCATTGCTTGTACAGCCCTCTCGCAGTGTGGGGAGCAAGTATGGTGGGTCTGACACACCGGTGTCAGTGTGTTCTTTTTTCCATTTCCAGGAGTGGATGATGACAGTGTAATACCCCTTTTTAACGCCAAATATCTTTGTCAAACAAATTTGACGCATATCTTTGATCAAATCTTCGTCAAAGAAATATGTTAGTGTAATACCGACCTGATCGTCGAAATCTCGAGGGTTCACTCTGAACTGACGCTGCAAGAAATCCGTGAACGTTTTATACAACAGTACCAAAACCAGTAACACCTTCCTGACGGCTGACGACACATTAAAATATACGATCAGGCTGATGACACTGCACCGATAGTTTTCAGACATGTTTACCAATAACACACCGAAAAAATTTAGCGAATCGGGCTAACACAACAGGTGAAAATGCAAAATTTCAGTTACTTTCTGAACACATCTTGCATGTTCCATCTGGCGAACAAACATCGCTCTACTGCGACCAAAAGTCTCTATGGTAACGCCAGAGTTCTATAGGCGGCCTTTCTCTTCGACTGTGTTTTGTAGTCTAAGGCTGGCAACAATGTTGCCAGCTCTCAGAGATCCGCGTAGCCGACTCGACTGTATACACAACCAAAGGATGACGGAACAGTGCTGCTTCTCATGGCGCAGTACGGTTGTCGATGATAGTTGGCTGGCTATTCGCGAAGAACATCGTCACCTGTACGGTCCCGCCACTGGACTCGCATTCGGGACGGCGGTGGTTGAAATAACATCCAGATTTCTCGGTATTTCCCTGAATCGCTTAAAGCGAATGGAACGTCTATTTTATTATTCATTTATTTATTTCATTAACACTGCAGGGTAACCCACCGCCTTGAAATGTAAGGTGGATCAGATGCTTCTGAATCTAACAGCAAAGACTTCTCATTGTTTATATCTTATTAGTATACAGTTGTTAATGCTTTAAAAGAAATAAAAATGGAACTACTGTCTCTTTTAAGAGGGACACGGCCAATTTGCTCGCCAAAATTCCGAAATGCGGTGAGGTGCTCCATCCCTGGTAACCTCGTCGCCGCCGACGGGACATTAAGCCCTAACATGCCTTTCACCCTCAAAGCATGCCACACGGGCCGTCTCAAGGCCCCAACATTCACCAGGTCTCTCTCGTCCACCCCAGCCAACTTCCAGGCTCGTCAAAGAACTTCCTGATGCTTTGCGGACGCTACACCCACTGCGCAACCAATACTTTCAGCAGAGTTTGTATACACCACAGCCCCGGCGATGTCACCCGGACGACATATTTTTACTTCACGGAGGGTAAAAAAGATATTTTTTTTACTCAACTGCTTTGATTATTTCGTTTTGTAGGACATATGTCTCACAACCAAATGCCTTCCTCTTTAGACATCTCACTAGGTTGCAAGCCTCGAGCGCCAAAGAAACTGGTAAAGGCATGCGTATTCTACTACAGAGATATGTAAACAGGCAGAATACGGCGCTGCGGTCGGCAACACCTACATAGGACAACAAGTGTCTGGCGCAGTTGATTGATTGGATACTGCTGCTACAATGGCAGATTATGAAGATTTAACTGACTTTGAACGTGGTGTTATACCCGCCGCACGAGCGATGGTACACAGCATCTCCGAGATGACGATGAAGTGGGGATTTTCCCGTACGACTATTTCACGAGTGTACCGTGAATATCAGGAATCAGGTAAACGTTAAATCTCTGACATCGCTGCGGCCGGAAAAAGATCCTGTAAGAACGGACACGACGACGACTGAACAGAATCGTTCAACGCGACAGAAGCGCAACCCTACCGCAAATTATTCCATATTTCAATGCTGGGCCATCAACAAGTGTCAGCGTGCGAACCATTCCATGAAACATCATGTATATGGATTTTCGGAGCCAAAGGCTCAGTCCTCTACCCTTGATGACTACACAACACAAAGCTTTACGCCTCGCTGGACCCGTCAACACAGACATTATACTGTTGATTACTGGTAACTTGTTGCCTAGTCGGACGAGTCTCGTTTCAAATTGTATCGAGCGGATGGAGTGTGCGGGTATGGAAACAACCGCATGAATCTACTGACTCTACATGTCAGCAGGGTACTGTTCAAGCTGTTGGAGGCTTTGTTATGGTGCGGGGCGTGTGCAGTTGGACCCCTGATACGTCTAGATACGACTCTGACAGGTGACACATACGCAAGCATCCTGTCAGACTACCTCCATCCATTCGTGCCCATTGTGTATTCCGACGGACATGGACAATTTCAGCAGGACAATGCGAAACCCCACGTCCATAACTGCTACAGAGTAGCTCCAGGAAGTCTTCTGAGTTTAAACACTTTCGTTGGCCACCAAACTCCCCAGACATGAACATTATTGAGCATACCTGTATTGCCTTGTAACGTGCTGTTCAGAAGAGATCTCCACCGCCTCATACTCTTGCGGATTTATGGACAGCCCTGCAAGATTCATGGTGTCAATTTCCTCCATCACAACTTCAGACACTAGTCGAGTCTATGCCACGTTGTGTTGCGGCACTTCCGCGTGCTCGCGGGAGCCCTACACGGTATTAGGCAGACGTACCAGTTTCTTTGGCTCTTCACTCTATATCCGAAGCACAACTGTCGCCTGCCGATAGGTAGGACGTGACTGCTGTCTACCATGTATCAATAAGGTCTGAATACACTACAGTAAAAAAATTTTTTTTTGTGCGTTTCACAGCCTATTGGTTGGAATAATCAGGAAACCTAGAAAAATGATAACTCTCCAGGAACCGTAGGACGCGTACCGCTTACCGCAAGGCAATGACGATGTGTTACAGCCATTCATCTCACAATTTATGCTTTCAGTGGTGCTTTATTGCGCAGGCCGGGAAGCTTGTGCAACCGAGATACGAACAACGGAAACTCTCTTGTACAACAATTGTTGAGACGTCTCTGGGCAGTGCCGTATGAAATAAAAGGGAGTTACTTGCACGTGATGCATGAAGCCAGAAGCAGCTGACTAGCTATCAAATTTGGACAAACAGTTGTGAAGACAATTGGGCGGACAATGTCAAACCTGACCCTGAACCGCGAAGTGAGATCGGCAGAAGCCGCTGATATCAATCGAGAACTAACCGAACTTAAATTGAGAATTTATATAGTTTTATTTGAGTGGTCACAAAATCAGATCGAATGAACAACGACGCTGGCAGTACTACGTCGTCTCAGGTGTTTTGGGGTCGGGGTGGGGGTAAGCGCCCCGATGGGCCTTCATATCCCCGCTCGTGGCACACTGGGGCACAGCTGTCGTCCGTCTGGTCCCACCGCCAGCATACGTACGAATGCGACCTCTCCTCCTGACGACAGTTGCCCGGGACAGTGATGATGATGAGGTACCATACTCACAGGAGCGTTGGGGACGATGCGGGAGACCCGCACCGCCTACTAGACAAGGTTCTAGTGGAGCTGGTTTGCCATTGCGTTCCTCCGACCGTAATCGGGATGAATGATTATGATGAAGTCGCAACAACACCCAGTCATCTCGAGGCAAGGAAAATCCCCGACACCGTCGGGAATCGAACCCGGGACCCCGTGCGCGTAAGGCGAGAACGCTACCGCAAGACCACGAGCTGCGGGCAGCCCGGGACAGTGCAGACCCCTTCTTTGCTAATCTCTGTTTCATTAATATTAAAATTTGTTGTAGCTAGACAGAAACTTGCTTTGCTCATCTCACTCTTTCCTTTCCTCTATCTTTCCTCCTCCTCCTCCTGCACATCACTTTTTTTTCGTTTATTCTTTTCCTTCTTCTGGAAAAGAACTTAAATGTGGTGTTAGTTTTTGGAGATGGACACAAAGTGTTTGTAAAAAAGGAAACAATTTTATTAATGTACCATAAAATTTCTGGCGTGCAGCCCGAAATCTACAGCGAAATGTGCAGCAAAATTTGAAGCAAATGTGCAGCGAAAAAAAAAAAAAAAATCGGCAAAGGTGGAGCAAATTGTTTCGGTAACCGTCTGTTATTTTCGCAAGGGATTGGGCGCTAATGGTATCATAAAACTGTGTGTGGCATAAGTTTATTATGTCAAGGTAGCAGGAGAGCTTTAGTGTCGCGACTGCGTCTACGCGGAGCCCAGGTGGTCGGTGTGTGGCGGGACATGTCCGCTGCTGGCAGTGCTGTGGTGTGGTGTGGTGTGGTGTTGACGGCGGTCCAACGTCGTGTCGACGCGAGGCGCGGCCTTGCAGCGGGGCAGGCAGGCGGGCTGCAGGAGTCAATTGATCAGCTCACGTGAGCGCCGCATGCCGCAGCGTTGCCACAGGCGCCACACCTCTCGCGCCGCCTGCTTAGCGGCAGTGTCTCCCATGTACTGGACTCGCGTACGGAAGGATGCCGGAGGGAACGGGCGTCCGCCTGTCCCAGAGTAAAGGTTTCCGCGATTTCTCAAAAATCGCTCGAGGTAAACACCGGCGTGGTTGCTGTGAGGGCGCGGCCGATTTCCTCCCACAAACTTCGCTCGTGCTGCTTATGCAGCTACCTGCTGCAGACAGAACGAAGTGAGTGTTCCTGTTTACTGGAACACCTGCAGTTACCTCGTCGAAAGTGAGTTGGCGTGACGTCACGAGGTGCAGAACTCTTTCAGATCAGAGTAAAATTGACCTCAGATCGCCGTCCCAGTTACAAATCACGTAAATACTCCCTGTCTACCGGCTTCGATGTAATGTTTCACCATCACAGATCGCTTAGCGGCGAGTGAATCTCACAAAGTGTCTACGTGTATTAGTAAGTGCCTAAAACTGTCATTCGGTCTCGCATGCAGGTTGCCCATCGAACGGATTGTAGGGGCGACAAATATTTTATCTTCAATGCTGCTAAATTAAGAAGTGCAATCTAACATTAAAGCTTAAACACAATAAGTCGAGTGAGAAACTGTATACGGGGTGATTCCATGAAGATGTAACAAACTTCAGGGATGGTGGCATACGGTGAATGTATCAATTGGAGGTATGAGAACGTGACCTGGAAACGACCTAGTCTAAAGTTATGAGCGAAAATCTTTCCGATACCTATGACAGTGGAATACGTGTACCAGTGCACATTGTGTTTATCAGATATGTATTCAAATGGTTCAAAATGGCTCTGAGCACTATGGGACTTAACATCTGAGGTCATCAGTCCCCTAGAACTTAGAACTACTTAAACCTAACTAACCTAAGGACATCACACACAACCATGCCCGACGCAGGATTCGAACCTGTGACCGTAGCGGTCGCCCGGCGCCAGACTGAAGCGCCTAGAACCGCTCGGCCACACCGGCCGGCAGAGATGTATTATCCAGGTTTATGGAACATACCCCACTTGTTATTCGTCAACGGATGTTTTTCCAACGCGATTTGAGCCCAACGTCGCTTTGGACTGAGGGCTCGTGAACACCTTGACCAGGCAGACTGGAAAGTGGATGGGCAGGGGAATTCTTATTTCGTTGCCAGCACGTTCACCTGATCTCTTCCCACTTGATTTCTTCATTTGGGATCATGCGAAAAGTCTTCTGTACGAGGCCACTCTCGAGACTGAAGAGGATCTGGCAAAGAATTTTCGCTGTCAGCGACACTGTTCCAACGACAACGGGGAAATTAGAACCGGTAAGACAGAACTTTCTCTGACACTACCATGCCTACATTGACACTATCGCCATTTTGAACAACTGTTGCAAGTGTGGCAGCTTGTGGATCTTGTGCAGGTAATGGAATTCATGATTATTTTACCGTAGACTCAGGATTTTTGGTCTCTCCGATATCGAGTTAGGAGCGCCGTTACTAGTCTGTTACCACGCGAAATTATCTGAGGGCGTCGAGGGGTATTCAGCGGGAATTTTGTATGTGGTGACCAGGATTCGGAAGCTGGGGCGCTTAGTTTGAACGCTGGGCGAGACTCGGGCAGAGCTTGAGTAGATTTTTCACTTATATATGTCGTGACACATTTACCCTGAAAGTTTGTAATTTCGTCACGGAATCGCCCCGTATTTTTTGAGGCCCAGACGATAATTGCGCAGTGTTTGAGAATGAGAGCACTTGGTAATTCCCAACAAACTTTAAACGTAATTTGACATTGTTTTATACATGGAAGTTCAATTCCTTAAACAATCGGGGGTGTGACGTTTGCTTATTTGTCAGGTACAGTCTGGTATGCTATACAACTCCGCTTCCTTCTGGATACAGCCAGTACTTATTTCGTGTCGAGCAGCGCTGCCCGAGTATTGAAGGGTCGGACGCTACGTCCGGTCCGGGAGGTGGCTAAGCAAACAACAAGGGAATATCAGAGCTTTTCCACGTCGTGAGACCACGCGGAGGGACGTGGTTCCTCCGAGTTATGTTGCGTGGCGTTTCACACGCCCGTGCAGCAGCTGCGGTGGGGGCCTGTGCAGAAACCACCAGCCAGCGTACCACGGCGTGGCACTGTGCTTACCCACTCTGCATCTTACAACACCCGTAAGAGATTTCAATAAGAAAACAAGTAAACATTGGCATTCACTTCCAGTTGCTGAATGCTATTTTTGCGTGTGAAATAAAATTTTTTCAAAAGGAATGTTACAGTGAAAACATTACGTATCTTTTAATTAGGGTTTGCACTGTAGGAAATACTGCAACCAGCCTCAAGTTTTTTAAAATGATTTTATTATACCATTTCGGCCCTGAGACCATCGTCAGATGGTAGCGCTGACTTCTTTGCAAGTTTTACATTATATCAGAGATTTTGTCTTTACGTAGTTTTACACTTATATATGCTCTGTGCATTTTTCTTACTTCATAGAGCATATGTAAGTTTAAAACTACGTAATCACAAAAATTCCATTGTATTTTAGGACGTAGGTGTAAAATCTTTCCAAACTATGCAATCACGTAAGTTTATTCTCCTTCAAGACATAAACGTAGAACTTGCTAAGAATTGAACACCAACATGTGATGATGGGCTCAGGGGCGAAACTAGTAATGGTACATTAAAATATTTTCAAAAAACTTGTGTCAGTCTGTACTATTTTCTACGTTGTAATTTACGGAAACAGATGCAATGTTCTCCAACCAAAATGGAAAAATTAATGCTTTTATTTAGGCTTCACTGTCCAAGGGATAATTTTATTTAACGCCCTGATTAATAACATTTAACATTTCAGTCATAGATAGACTCAGTTCTCAAATAATTCGTGTTTTTCAACTTTTCTTCTGATGAGTTCGTGTCTCATAACTCTTTACAAAGATTAAAAGGAAGGTCAGCGTTGGCCGTAATATTGATGATTTATTGATAGCAGAATCGGTTTTCGATCACATAATGATCATCTTCAGTGCTGTACAAAGTAAACTCAGACACTGGTATCAAGTTATCAATTACCAAAACTGAGAAGCGATATCTTCACAAAGATTTTGGTTGACCAAAACACCGTAAACAAACCAGTTGGTAGAAGACGTCAAAACTTAAGAAAAAATATTGAAACACAGATATAACAAGGTGCGGACTAGTTTAGATTTCAAAGCTGTCCAGAAAAGGACTCCCTGATTTCAAAATTAAATATCTCGAAAACAAAGATCGTTAGAGGAATGCAGTAAACGGTATGTTTATTATGAAAGCTGTAAGGAGTTTATACAGCAGTTTGAAATAATAGTTACAAAAGCTGCTAACAACTGGCGCTGTAATCGCCATACGTTATGCCTAGTATAAATAGTGATTCGAAGCCCAGAGCGATCAGTTCCACTGTTGAAGCGTGAAAGGAGGTTAGCGTACCGAGGGAAGAGATTAAAACCATGTACTCCATTGAACAACGCTTTTTTCTCGTGCTAGAGTACCACAGGTTAGAAGAGAGTCCTACGGCAACAAGGCGAAGTTTTCAAGCACGATTTAATGTTCCAAAACGACCCGATGCGAAAACCATTCGTATGCTCTTCGCAAAATTTCAACGAACAGGCAGCGTAACTGCTGATGTAGGGGGGCATATTGGTAGCAAGCAAACCGCAGTTACACCTGAAAATATCGCCACAGTTTCTGGAATTATTCAGCGAAATCCAATGTCATCCGTCCGTAGAATTGCATCTGAGACTGGTCTGAAGCGTTCCAGCACGCAGAAAATACTGAGAAAGAGCCTACACATGTTTTCATTCAAAATTCAAACGCACCAGGCCATACCCGTACGAGCTGTGCAACAAAGGGTTGCCTTTGCTAATCAGATGCTCACAGTGATTGACAGTGAAGGATTTGATGTTGGCTGCATCTGCTTTACAGATGAAGCACGCTTCCACCTGAATGGATACGCGAATAAGCCGAACTGGCGATTTTGGGGTTCCGAAAAGCCATATTGGTGTGAAGCGAAACCCCTGTATTCTCCTAAGTTACTGTGTGGGCTGCAGTATGCAGCAGAGGCATTATTGGCCCTTTTTTTCATTCGAGAAACGGTCACTGGTGCACGTTACATTGCAATTTTGGAACAATTTGTCGCCACACAGCAAGCGTTAGAGGATCGACCAGGTACTGAATGGTTTATGCAAGATGGAGCCCCGACCACATCGGACCGAACAAGTGTTTCGCTTTCTTGAGGAATACTTTGGGAATCGAGTCATTGCTTTGGAATATCCTAAATTTACTGGTGCAGGCATGGACTGGCCTCCATATTCGCCGGATTTGACTCCCTGTGACTTTTTTTTTGTGGGGCAAAGTGAAAGACATGGTCTACCCGAAGCATCCCGCCACGCTGGACGAGATTGAATCGGCGATCTCTGTGGCATGTGCATCCATTTCGGTTGAGACGCTACGAAATGTGATGGCGAATTTCATTCTTCGTTTGCGCCACCACTGTAGTACCATGGTGAACAGTTTGAAAACATTGTGATGCGATTGTTTGCAAAGATTGTTTTCATACGATTATTTCACTTATGTATGCTGATGTGAGCTGTACAGCGTACAGCGCCATCTGTTAGCAGCTTTTGTAACTATTATTTCAAACTGCTGTATAAACTTCTTACAGCTTTCGCAATAAACATACCGTTTACTGCATTCCTCTATCGATCTTTGTTTCCGAGATATTTAATTTTGAAATCAGGGAGCCCTTTTCTGGACACCCTGTAAATGACGTACTGCTAGCGGGCTATTCGGCCTTAAATAACCTCGCTTTTGGTGCGCAAACTTTATATGGATAAATACTTCGAGAGTGTTTGTCAAAATACAAATTGTTTGTGGAAACGGTGTAAATTTATAGTAAATGCAGTTACGTTGTTAAACACCAGTTTCCTTACAGCCAGAATACAGATTTTCTGGTTTAGATAATAAATGTGTGAACTTTGGAGAATTTAGTATTTTGTTTTCGAACAAACTTCAAGAATATGTCTTTGAGGTTATGAACATAAATTATAATTGGTAATTTTTTAAAATAAATTTTGATTATTACGGACTTTCCCGATTGTGTTTAGTGTAAAGAAAGAAAAAGAAAGATCATCGTTAATTAATACAGCTGTTACCTTTAACAGGCTTTTATAATCAAACTGTAAAGCAATAGGAAGCCAAGCTGTGAGAAATATTACGGTAGCATTTTGTGACAGACAAAGATGAGCACGTTAGTTATAAACGGATAAGAAAGATATTAGTGTTACAAAGGCTAGCATTTATCAAATGCTTCATTAGAAAACATGTATCAGATATTACGGAACCGATACAGTGTCAAAGGCGTCGAAAGTAAAAGTAGTGTTGACTAATACATGTTTTGCTTATTACTACATCGTCCCCCCCCCCCTCTCACGACCCTGTGCAGCACATGGCGTAGGGTTTTCGGTACCGGTGTTCGCCCTTTTCTGTCCAGCGTGTCTGCGTGTGTAAGGGCTCTTAACCCTAGCATTACCAACGTATTTTTTGTTACATGTAATACCAACGGGGAGGCCTAAAAGGCCTATAAAGAATACCACAATTTATTTTATCATAAATCAAGTTTATTTACTTCTGATACCTCTAATAACAATTCAAAATGCTTAGACATTGTGTTTGTATACTGGATAATAAAAGATGTTATTATAATAGGAATAAAATGAACAAATCACGAGATTCAGTTTACATATTTTTTGGAGTAATGTTTCAAAATAGTGTTTTCTTATAAAAACGACTTTTTTAATTCGATACACTACATGAAGCAAACAAAATTTACTGTCTCATTCTGCAACGCATTTTTCACACAACACTGTCTTCCTGCAGTGTTTCCCACAGACGTGTTTGTGGCACTGAGAGCAGGTAACAGTTGACTTTCCCAGCTTGTTGTACTTGATCTTTTTAGATGCAGCTTCTTGGCAGCATAGGTGGCACCGTCCACGTGTTCCTGGTTCTGCTGTTGAGGATGGTGGTCCTACAGAGCAGCTGAGCTTCCGTTGTGTGATGCTTTCCATTGCCATTATTACTGGCTTATGAAGTCCATACAAATTTTGTGCCCGTTTATCTACTTGAGATCTTATTAGTTCGAGACCTAAGTTAGTGATAAAAACCCTTCTGCGGTTTAGCAAATTCTTTTTCCAATTCGGAAAGTTGAGGAGGAAGAGTGAATATGCATTTATTGCTGCTATGTCAATGAGTGTGTAGAAGAGGGACAAAGGCCATCTTCTTGTTCCTCTCTTTGTGCTGTAGTGTCTTGCCATCTGGTCTATGGTGTCCACGCCTCCCTTTGTAGAATTATAAAAAAGATTTATGTTAGTCTTTTTTGAGTCTTCATTCAACACCCCTTCTGAGTGATAAGTTGAAAGCATCAACAGCAGTCGCTTTGGCTTCTCGCGGACTAGCGTTGATGCAAGAGTAACTGGTGGCCTCTGTGTCTGAGGGTCAGTATAAGCAAAGATGGAAGAGTGTAAACTGCGGCCAGTTGTCTTCAGCTCTTCAGGTATGTGTTGTCTGTTAGACTGTAGGGTGCCAACAAGTGTGAGGTGAAAATCATTCCATAGAGTCTCAGCAAGCTCCACTGAAGTATAGTACCGATCTGTGGTAACATTACGGCCTGATTTTTCAATAGGTTTTATTAGTCTCTTTACAATTTCCATCGGTCCATTTGAATGCTGTGTATTTCCTGACTTGCCTGTATAGATGTCCATGCTGATCACATATCTAGTCTCAGAATCAGACAGCATTCGAATTAGAATGCCGTATTTTCCAGGTTTTTGTTTTAGAAACACCTTGAATTGACAGCGACCACGGAACAAAGACAACATCTCGTCCACTGTTGTATGTAGACCAGGAATGAAATACAATGGAAGTGAAGAATTGAAGCTTTCAAAAATTTCCCTCATTGGAGCAAACTTGTCAGTCTGGCGACGAATTTCTCTTGTGTTCTTATCATCAAACCTCAATATTTTAGTCAATTCGAAAAATCGGGTCCGACTCATTGATCCATAGTACACTTGTCGGCCCTGAAGCAAAGACCATAAATCTTGGACAGGTATCTTATTGTTATGATTTGAACCCATGATTAGCAAGAGTCCTATATAACAAAATAACTCATCTTCATCTGTGTGCTGAATACCTAGTCGAGAAGCCTCTTCATTTGAGTGTAGTTTTATTAGATTCATAATTTGAGGTGTAAAAAAGAGCTCTATAGCCTCTTTCGGAGACGCAATTCTTCCTTGTTGTCCTAGCCTCATTCTTTCTCGCACTATATTTTGTACAGAACGCCGATATTGTCGAGATGGCTTCGTAATATACTATCGTCCACTTTTTGCAATGAATTTATCACATTCCGTATCATTATCATCTGGTGGATTGGCTTCAACCTCATCTTCATTCTCAGACGATGAATCAGTTCTAATTTCTTCCACATCATCATCCACTTCACTTTCCTCTAAATCTGATTCGTCCAAAACTTCTTCTAGCACTTTTTCAATGGAACTATCACGTAAACGTTGTCTACTCATGTTGCTGGTTCAACAGCAGCAGAAACACTGAAAATAACAATGGTCCGCTTCATAATAATATGTCTGAAGGCAACAATGCCAAAATTCGTTTCATGGTAAGAATTTGAAACGAAAGACTCAACGTCGTAAATCTTTCCTTGCTATTACCAACGGGTGGGCTTCTAAGGCCCACAGAGAATTAAATCAAGTAAATGAATTTTAATTACATTTTTATTCCGAAATTCTGTAATGACTCAATAGTACATTCAATAACGAACAATTACCTTTGCTTTCAAGTTCATATATCAAAGGGTGTGGATACAACATAGAAAAACTGAGTCAGTGGGCCTACGAGGCCCCCCCCGTTGGTAATGCTAGGGTTAAGTCTGTCATCAGCTCTACGTCAGCACTAAGAAGGTATCAACAAAATGCTCGCAGAATTTTTCTCGAAAACTGGATCTCTGAATGTACCCAACACCGCCTTTCTTCCTGACATGTCCACCTAGTTTCCCCGCCGACCTCTGCAATACTTGCGTGTTACGGTCTAGCAGCCCCTTTCCGATGTCGTTCCGCGCCTGCCGTCACGTGTACGTATCACGGAGTCCTTGTTCTTCAGCATTACTCCCTCTTAACAGAGGGACGGCACAGTTCTAGAACACTTCCAGAAAATAGTTGCAAATCTTCTTTTCGCTTTTGCTTATGCAGATTTTACATCATTGTGCCATTTCAATATCTCTTGCAGAATGTTTTGTGCAAATAGACATACCTTTGTTTCACGCGTGTTGGTTTTCCTGAATCAGTGCTGATTATGTCAGAAAAGGTTCTTAATCGCAACAAACGTCATAATGTGCCCGTGAATTCTTGAACAGACATGTCAGATTTACAGGGTGCTAAGAAAGAAGTATACTATATTTTGAGAGGTGGTAGTTATGTACCAAAACGAGACAAAAGGGAGTCCAGTAAGCACGGCGTCTGAAATACGCACCGTAAGAGCCCTAGCAGCTGTTCATCCTTGCTGCTGCGATATACTTTTCTTCTGCTGTAAGGTCTGTGCTATAACGCACGACATACAAAATGCAGTAAACAAATGAGGACACATCGCTCAGTTATTGTTCATGGGTATAGCATGCAGTAGATATCTGTTAGTGTTGTTACTTTAAGCCGTATTCACAGTCCTGGGTAAATGCGGCGCGTACATTAATACTAATGGAATTAGTTTGTATCTTGTTAGGTTTGTGACATGCTTTTGTATTCTAGTTTTGTCTTCACAGTTACAAGCGTTATGGAAAAATATTATTCCAAACGGGAAATGGCGGACACTACATGCTATTAGCGACTAGCAAATGGAAGCAATTTGTGGTAAGATCTTGCGGGACCAAACTGCTGAGGTCATCGGTCCCTAACTTACACACTAATTAATCCAACTTAAGCTAACTTACGCTAAGCACAACACACACACACACACACACACACACACACACACACACACACACACACACACACACACACACACATGCCCGAGGGAGGACTCGAACCTCCTACGGTGGCAGCCGCGCGGACGGTGACAAGGCACCTTCATACCACGCAGCTACCCCGCGCGCCGAAGCAACAGTCTAACCTGTGTCCTGTATATTGTACAGGATAATGTGTCCTCATTTGTTTACTGCACTCCGTAAGTCATCGTAATAACAAAGGACTTGCAGCAGAAGAGATGTATTTCACAGCAGCGAAGGTGAACAAACTCTTTCACGTATCTCTTACTATAGGCATTTTAGAATCCTTGTTTATCGTAATTTTTTTGTCTTATTTTGATCCTTACTGGTACCTGCCAAAATATGGAATACATTTTTAACGCCGTTTATTGACCTGTAATTATATGTACCTGATCTTTCACCCGTATTGCGCCCGCATCTCGTGGTCGTGCGGTAGCGTTCTCGCTTCCCACGCCCGGGTTCCCGGGTTCGATTCCCGGCCGGGTCAGGGATTTTCTGTGCCTCGTGATGGCTGGGTGTTGTGTGCTGTCCTGAGGTTAGTTAGGTTTAAGTAGTTCTAAGTTCTAGGGGACTGATGACCATAGATGTTAAGTCCCATAGTGCTCAGAGCCATTTGATTTTTTTTTTCACCCGTTTTGCAAAGAGCAATAACGTGCGCGGGACCATTCGCTGTAAAAGAGATTCTCGGTTAGTCTAATATAGGAAAGGGATTAATTGTGCAGAGTATTCGTTGTAAATGGCCTGGTGCCGTTCACGCTGTGACTAGTCTGGTTGCTTTTCGACATTCAGTGTCCCTCTCGGTCGTTACCTGGATTCTAGCTCGTCTGCGCAGCATTCGTAACTGTCGCCGCATTTTCGGAAAGTTCACACCACCGTTACGGTTTGTGAGCAGTCGAGCCACGGTGGCGGGAGTGAGAAGTGGTGGTGGTGGTGGTGGTGGTGGTGGTGGTGGTGGTGGTGGTGGTGGTCGTGGTGGTAATTCTTGTGGCTCACTGGCCTGTAGCAGGTGTTTCGAGTGGACGCCACTTTGGCGACTTGCGAGTCCCGGACCAACCCAATCGCACTTATGCGTGCGCGGAAAGGAGACCTACAGTTTGGCGACTCCTCACGTCGTTGAGAGGCGAAGGCTAGGCTAAAACGCGGACTGAAAAATTGGAAATCGGACTGGGATTCTACCCCGCAACCCCTTGCTTCGTCGGTAGACAACCAGGCCCGGCGAGAGGACTAACGGCGAGCGCTGGGTGAGCAGCTGGCTGTTTAATCGGCGCCCGCCCTAACGAGGTCCGGACAGCTGGCTTGCTTGTGCTCTTAGCCGAGGCTGACACGCGCTGATCGGCGGCGTTTGTCTGCACCACCTTCTAGCAGATCTGGACGCTGCTGGCCGGTTATGTTATGGAGTGGAAGGGTGGGGGGTACCGACGCTTCCCGTTTGAAGCGGCCGTGTTTGTACACACGTCTCGTCTCTCACTCTGCGCGGGTACGTGCCAGATTCCTGTCGTAATGGCCGATTGTGCCCTGTTCCTCGCGAGAGGGCTCGCACGGACACTGGTGGGAGTCGATGACCCCGCCAGTGTCGGAACCACCCCCGGCCTCCTGCACATCTAGCTGCGTGCATTCGGCAACTGCTTCCAGATCACCGTCGACGATGCCGATCTGTTTTTGGACACGATAAATATCGGTTATTGATGGTGTTTCCGTCTTAAACTTATTGCAGATAAAGAGTGCTTCTCACCAGACAGCTTTCGCTTTTTATTTATGAAGCTGTTTCTGTGATCATTCTGGACATATGGGTACCTAATATTGTTGAATCCACTATAAACGGGCGCCGAGGAAACGTGACTTCAAGTGGCAAATCCGAAAGAGTCCATTCAGCAGAGCTTAGTCGCTACAGATGATCGCGATACGGAAACACTGCCTAGGCTTCTTCGGCTGATCCCCGAAGCCCGGAAGCGGCATGCCAACGTGCGCGTCTGGCCGGGCTCCCTACTGCTCCACATAGTGTAACATTTAATACGCACTCCTCTACGTATGTCACACACTCAGTAACCCCCCCCCCCCCCCCCCCACACACACACACACGGAACTGTGCGTAAGCACGACTACAGGAAGAAAAGCATTCACAGGTTGTTAGCACTCACAACGCACACAGAACATAAATGAGCGATCATAAATATTGTGCTGAGTGCAGAACGTTTCAAAATAGCCCTTTTTCCACTGCGAAAGTTTTCAAAAAGTGACGTGAAAGGGAAACATTAGTATTGGAACAGAGTATGTTCTGTCTCACTCTCCATTGTTGCCAAATTTATTCAAGGTGGTGCATCTAAGATGGGGCAATAGATATGGCAATGACGTCAATCGGTAAGTTCAAATTTTGGCGGGAAAATAGGTCAATTGGGCTACCTACACTAACCTAACACCCTGCCCTCCCCCACCTCCTTCCTATACACCTTACCCCCAGAAAATTGCGGGTAGTTCGAATTCCGTCAGGACAATGCAACACACCATAGCTACCTCTAGTAACCAAAGAAAATGACAGGAAAATAGGTCATTTGGGCAACCTCCACTAACCTAAGTCATCTGACCGCCACCTCTTTGTAGGAATTGGTGAGGGGGAAAAAGCAGTCACGTGTGCTGGGCTGCTAGATAGGATGGATGTAAGTATTTATTTTGCAGGCAGTCTTTATTTAAACAATTCGAGGCAGTACCGCCCTCCAGTGTGTTCACCACAAGGTCCAGAGTCCAACTGACCTAGTACACAGTACTACCACCAGAGGGCACCGTCATCCCTCCCTTGATGTAATTTAAGATTGTGGTTTGGGGGGGGGGGGGGAAGTGGCAGGAAGAGGACTCTGCCTGTTCTGGGCTGTTGGGGAGAGAGGGAGTAATGTACTTTTATTTATTTTGCAAACACTTACGTAGGGACGGATTTCACACAGACAGAACACACGCTCTGACATGCTTGGGGTCGCAATTCACAGCTTACAGACCTGCAAACTACTCGTAAATAATGCAGTATACTGATGTACAGACATGTAAGCAACTCGTAAATTGTCAAAAAATAATGCATGCGTAACGCTATGCAAACACGCTAACAACGCTTAAACAGCCGAAAATAGTGCAGTGCAAAAACACTCACTGCACGTGAAAAACGGTTTTGAAGTGTAATCAACCGCAACGTATCAGAGGCTCCAACACGTGCACGCGTCGATGCCGCCACGAGCCGACGCCGCTGCCGCCGACGGCAGCCAGCAGGTGGAACTCGTATCTATAGTTAGTTCTTAGAGTGTTACACTGACGTCACAGAATTCTAATGCGCACACGCGCCACCTGCCGTCGCCTGTCCACTGGATTGCACAGGACGCTACCGCCCACGCTCCCAGGGGTCAGGATGCACTGGCGGACCCCGCAAAGTGATGACGTGGCCGTCAGCTGCTGAGCCAACACAGGTGTTAGTTTGGGTCCCGCAAGCATGTGGCGGCAGCATCCCTTTCATACTTGACACCTGAGAAATTCCTGTCGAAATACGTGTTCATCTAGGCACCATTGCTGGTGCGATGACACGTACCTGCGGTGCAGGTCCAGCGCCAAGAGAGATATTTGCATATCAGCTGAAAGGTTCCAAATAGTAGACACCATTTCTAGCGGATAACATAACGCTAGAGATTTGAGAAGCCTGTGTACATTTCTTACGACCTCAATCAGCACACCATCATCTGTTTGTGATCCTCAATCAACCATCGCCTATAATCCAGTAAATATATCATGGAAACTCTGACATGGTATAGAGACGGAGTATATTATAAATACTGGAGAAATATCAAATGGCAGCGTGAGGGAGTTCCAAATAGCGGTTTCATACCTCGTTCTTTAGCCAAATCACTTTCAAAATTATGTGATTTTATCACGGGGTTGCACTGTGAGCTACATGTAACCACACTGCTTGTCTGATAATATACACTCCTACAACCACTGTCTATATTCAGTGTCACAGTGTTTGTCTGAAAAACCAATTCATTCAGAGGTAATGCCATACCTCGACTAATAAAGCCAGTATAGCTGTTAACATGGATAATTGTGTGCACCTGTAGAACCATGACCACTAGTGATAGTGTCGTGTTTTTTAACATCTGGCAGTTTGTAAGACGATTACGTCTCTCTTTATAGGAGACAGTGGTAACGCTCATAAGAAATCTTATGAGACATATCCACCCATCGTTGATTTTCGGTCAGTATTATTTCGTATCGTCAGCAGTTATTGACTAAGTATTATACTTAGTAGTAGGGGATATGTGACAGGGTTGCCTTGAGTATCAGGCTTTAAAGTATGTTTTTGTGTTCCGACACATGCCAAGGAAATGACTGTGTCCAGTTGTAAAGAAGGTATGTATTCGACGTGGAATACTGTGATAGCAAAAGGGAAGAGTATGGCAAGTCATAAGAATGGTACAAATATTTCTATTTCCAGTACCACACCTATCAGCAGGGATTATTTCCGATACTTCGCTCATTGTCGAATGTCGTTCAACCGAGACAGTGACCGTAATATTTAATTGTAAGTACAATGATAAAATACATATGTGATTGATTTCCTAGAATGATTCTCTGACTGGGGGTGCGTGCCGCGCAGCGCCAGTGGCCTGTGGTGGGAATGATTCACGTTTCTGGCTATCGGTAAGAGCTGTCCAAATGGCGAGACATGTCGGGATGCAGGAATGTAGCTGACTTACTGTGTTGTCCTCTAGACCGCCGAATAGTGAACTAATGGCAAGTATATGTTGGACAGCTTTCGTGACACGTAGAAATTTGAGAAGATTCAATACGGACGTGTGGGTGCACATTTCGCATGTTGGTTTAGTTGAGAGAACACTGTCTGTGGTTTGCGCGTCTAGCAGGTGAAAGACAGGTAGAGGACATGTTTGCTGGTTCTCTAGACGTGAGAAACACGTAGTTGACTTTGTAATTATAGGGATGATTTGGAATCTGTTACATCACCGACATCGGTATTCGCGAGTGGAAATATCAGTTTCATCAATTTTTTTTTATTTTTTTTTTTTTTAGACATCTTCGCAGATGGGATAAATTTCTAGTTACTCAATGGTTTACAGCACACTCCACCTCGCTAATGTTTGGGGTTTCTTATGCAAACAGTATTGCCATGTGCTTGATATCGAGAAGTATCGTGTAAATGGTAAAACATTCTGGCAAACCATGTGTGAAAATACATGTGTTCTTGTAAACACCTGAGTCTGGAGATTGGTGTAGAAACGAGCCTGTCTTTGTGCAACACTTCGGAGAGGGACTTCAGTCCACTGAGGGAGCTCAGGTCACGCACCGGAAGTGGGTGACTTGTAACTGTTGGCTGCGGGGAGTATATGCGGTGCTGTCAGTCTTCGCGGTATGTGTACGGGTTTCTGGCGGTTGATAGCCATACGAATGATGCAAAAGGAACAATTTTGCATGGCACAGGATACAAATTGTATGTTTACTGCATCGACATGATATGTGGTGGTACCTACATCTACATCCATACTCCGCAAGCCACCTGACGGTGTGTGGCGGAGGGTACCCTGAGTACCTCTATCGGTTCTCCCTTCTATTCCAGTCTCGTATTGTACGTGGAAAGAAGGATTGTCGGTATGCTTCTGTGTGGGCTCTAATCTCTCTGATTTTATCCTCATGGTCTCTTCGCGAGATATACGTAGGAGGGAGCAATATACTGCTTGACTCTTCGGTGAAGGTATGTTCTCGAAACTTTAACAAAAGCCCGTACCGAGCTACTGAGCGTCTCTCCTGCAGAGTCTTCCACTGGAGTTTATCTATCATCTCCGTAACGCTTTCGCAATTACTAAATGATCCTGTAACGAAGCGCGCTGCTCTCCGTTGGATCTTCTCTATCTCTTTTATCAACTCTACCTGGTGCGGATCCCACACTGCTGTGCAGTATTCAAGCATTGGGCGAACAAGCGT